>NW_020170402.1:270698-274778 GCF_000524195.1 Echinococcus granulosus | reverse complement strand
GATTACGAGGTACCGAAACATGTAACCGTTCACGGGTAGCTGAAAGGGCAAGAGGTGGAAGGTAAGTCGTGCAAAGGATGGGAAATGAGGGCTGAAATTGACTCGCCTGTGGAATGGGTTTCTGTTGAAGGAGATTGTCGTAAATCTGAGTGAGATTGAAGGCCTGTGGATAGGCAAAGTAAACGTTGGGATGATGGGGTCGAAGCCAGTGGTCGTCGGGGATCTTGACGAGGTCTGCATATGTGAGAGTAGTGGAGCTCGCATTCCTCCCAAGAACGAGATTGCTCTCCACTGTCGCAAGGTTTGCCACCGCGCTGTCTGAACTGATGATGGCATCGAGTTGCAACTCGTAAGGCTGTCGCGAGTTGCCCAGCTTCATAGGCCACACAATTTGCGCCGAGGGCGTTGGAGCCGGCTGGGTCCGAGTGAACCAGACAATGGGTCGCATTCTCGGACGCAAGGGTAAGATGTGAAGGAGCAGGCCCACAGTGAGTAGGGTGAAGAGGGTGTAGAATGTATATGGAGCAAGTTTAAAGTACCTAATGCGCATTTTGCTGCGGATTGCCGTCAGTTCTCACAGGCTTATATATCTCCGGTGAGTGAGGGCTCTCCACAACTCGCTGTCTAATGCTACACCTTAACCATGATTCCATGAGCTTTGATGAAGCCTAAAATACTTAGTATGGGGGCGATGTCACGCTAAGAGATATCGTGTGACTTATTTAGCCTAAATGAGCAACGCCTATGTGACGCCATGAGTGTTTCAGCGAAGCAACAGAGCATAATAACGCGCAAATGCGATTTGATTTTCAGCATTCACTTCGATTGGGCAAAGGAGGCTGCCGCTTTAATGAAATTACAAAGGAATTATTGAAGACAGTATATGTGTTTCCTTTAGAATTGCAATTAATCAAATGTATTTTGTTACATTTACCAAAACACGTAAGTTGGAACATACTGATGAACACACATTTACTAAAACGCGCGTATGTTCAATCACACTTAAGAAATCTCGCTTAATCGAACATAGGTTTGATTAAACATACTTATGAAAACGCATTTGCTAAAACTTTCCTATGTTCGAACATACCTGCAAACACGCATTTACGGGAACATTCGTTTGAATGAACATACCCATGAACACACATTCTTAAACATACATATGTTTGAACATACTTATATAGGACGAGGCTCGTAGACCCTCTCTTCCCTGGTCCTCATACTCAGAGGGCACCCGGGTTGAATCAGCTTCGTCATGTTTATTGTGATGAGTAAGTGGGGAAAGGAAGCACAAGCCTAAGGAGTGTAGAAATCGAAAATTCCTCCCGGTCGCAGGACGATGACTCCTCAGTCATGAGGTTCGATTCGTATGCTCGCCTCCCCTCTGGAAGGCATATTCAAACAACATAAGTATTACATAGCCCCCTCGTCCTTCCAGCACCGTCCTCCGTGTTGCCACTTATGAGCTCCTTCCAAAGTTGCCATGCAGTGGCTTCATGTCTTCCGTAAGGACGTAAACCTCGTCTTCATATCCAACCGGTGGTGTCCCTTTGTAGGGTCGCATCCTGTTGTGGTGAAGGGTTACCGGCTGGGTGTGCAGTTGTGCGTTGTAGGTGGGAACGCTTTCATTACTCGAAATGGGTCCTTGCTCCTTGGGTGATGGAACTTGCGGGGTATTGCAGATGGGGCAACTGGCCTGTAAATTTGCGCTAAGTCTCCTTCTCGATAGACGTTCTTCTGGCTGTGTTGGTTGTAATATCACTTCTGCCTGATATAAGGCAGTCGCAAATGTTTGCGTGCGATGTTAAAAGATTTTCTCAAGCCTTTCAGACGCAGTATGTACTCTGAAACGTTGTTGGCTGCTTCATCGTTGTTTGGCGGGAAGATGTCAGAAGGCACTCTTATTTCAAGACCTGTAGCATCTTGGACGGAGAAACGCCCTTTGACGTATGGACAGTAGCCCTATATGCGAGAAGGACAAGTCCTAGGCTTACATCCAAGTCATCTGGTTGTGCGTCTTTAATGAGGGCCTGTAGTAGTCCTATTTGATTGCGATTCGTTCTTTCCACCTGCATATCACCTTGCCGATGTCCAGGTGTCGTATCTTTGAGATCTGGCAGGTCTTACATAGTTCAGTAAAGAGTCGACTCTCGAAGTTGGGGCCTTGATCGCTATGAACGGATTCAGGCACTCCATACTGGCAAATCTATTGATTGAAGAAAACTGAAGCAACCGTTTTAGCGTCATGTGACTTCATGGGTTCTGCCTCGGCTGCTTCCGTGAAGTAGTCTACCATAACCAAAATATATCGGTTTCCTATCTTGGTACGTGGTAGAGAACCCATAATGTCCATACCTGCTCTTTCCCCTGGTAAACAGGTAAGCATGGGTTGTGAAGGTGCGATGGCTGTGGGGTGAGGCCTTTTGAAGCTGTTGTAAGTGGCATAGGTTCAGCAGAAATCTAGTACATCATCTGAGTGAGCGAAGGCCACCAGTATCATTGGCTCGAGGCACCTAGCAGGTTCTTTTAGCCCTCGCAGCCGAGTTTATGGCGTAACTCTTGAAGAGCTGTTTGCACTACTGAACCAACGTATCGCACCATTGAGCAATGTCGGTATCGTGGGTGATGTCGACGTCGAGTGAAAAATAGGTGCTTTTGTAAAGGCAGGAAAAATGAGTCTTTTTATAGTGTGATGCGCAGGGATGAAAACTCTTACTGTTTTCACGTGAAATACTTTGCCCTATTGAAGCAGATACAAAGCAGTTGAAAAAAAAACAAGAAGATTTGGCGGATGAATGGATGAGAGATGGACGGATGTCGATCATACAACTTTGGTTGCCACTTTACTGCCCTGTAAACAAGCAATCCCTGATCTTTATGGGTGTTAACACTTCATGACTATCGCAGTTTGCAGGTAACGCACGCATACTCATGCGTGTAGGCTGAACTGAAACCAAATTCCATTGTGTATTTTTGCGGGGAAAAGGGGCAAATTGGCCAAAATTCCTCTTGAAGTTAAAAGAACAGGTGCCCGCTTTCCTTGATAGTCTTCCGGTTACAGGTACAGTAGATATGTTGGAGCAGATCAGAAGATGTCTAAATTAATCTTTTCGATCCTTTGAGGTAACTAAGCTGAGCGAGCTCGAGTCAAGTAGGTGGCAATTCACCGTCAAGTGCAAATTGACATGCTTCAGAGATAATTTTAGATGCCTTTCTGGTAGGGCGTAGAGATGTTACTTTTACACCAGTGAGTACAGGTGGAGTGACTCACTGATCTGCCACCCACTCCAAAAATGGCTGCTTTATTGATACAGGTAAAGCAAGAAAGACAAAGAAAAATCCCCTTACATGATTTCTGTGAGGCGTACTTTTACAAGGCGAATTTACAGGGAGGTATTCTTGTCAATCGAAGTCTTTATGTTCACACTAAAACTCCAGTGTGCAAGGCTTTGACCTAAATCCCGACTAAAGGAAGCGTTTGGAGGCGTTGGAAAATGTCTGCCTTTCTTAGCCTTATCTGCTAGGACGAACTTCGTTCCTCTTATCTTACTGTTGTACAATGTTAAGTGCCTTTAATATCGGAGTAAACTGCCATAAGGCCATAACAATGAGAGGTAGTTCGCTTCACTTGAGGCGATCCTTGTCCACAGGAGACCAGAAAAGGAGTTAGAATAGCATCATTTAGTATCATTTTCTAAGAAGAAAATTACTTACCACAGCCATGATTTTTGCCGTACAAATTTGATTAAATTTATTGTTCTGTAACCAAAAAAGCCGCGAACTGTCAAAAAAGCACATCTCATATGTGTGACACTGATCATGCAAGAATCTACCAAAGAAACTCGATCAGGATTGTGTTTTTGTTGCCCTATTCCGTCACCTTCAGTCGCATTAGAGCTGGACCTAAGACCATATCCCCATAAATAGGCTACTTTTCCTTCAATTCCTTTCTAAGTGATTGTAGCACCACGGCCTTAAGGCGACAAGTCTCAGACGTCTAGAAAGCATAGTATTCTGCCTTGAGAGCTGTACAGCAAATTCAATATGTTTGTAGAAAAGGGTCATTTTGCTCCTTTTTTT
>NW_020170402.1:252029-270598 GCF_000524195.1 Echinococcus granulosus | reverse complement strand
CATTTTCACTAAGGCAACTTCTCCTACGGGAACACTCGAGCGTGCTGTGCACTTGACTTATTTGTTTGCGGGTTGAAAATGAATTGCCACATCATTTAGAAAGTGAATCCATGCTCCGCATGAGTTAATGCGTGAAAGGGGTGTAAGATGAGACATAAATAAATCATATCTGGAATCACACCATGGCATATTTATTGTCATGCAGGCAAAATCAGTGCTTAGAGTGCAATTACGCACAGGTGGAGGCATTCCTAGAGAGCACAAATTAATCAATGGGCCCTGGCATAAGACCATATATAGCAAGTCACTTGAAAAGCCACTTTTAATCGTCACTGATGAGTGTGTCTCGGATAAGGTTTTAACATCGCAAGTAAATGCTCTGCGGATACTTGTATTGCTTGTTAGCGTTAAGAATTATTCGCGTCTGCAGTTATAAAATGCTTTTAATGCATCATACAAGCATGTGTATCTAACGCACGTCAGGTAAATTGTATGACGATATTAGCAGACGCAAGTCCACAGCTTGCCGCTCCAAAGTTGTTAATGCATTATTCACTAAGTTAAGTAACTTTGAGGTTGCAGGTTACGATCAGTGGTAATAATTGAATGGATCGTAAGGGCAAAGTGGGAAACAGATGCATCAGCTTTTGTCAATTGCCTAGAGTTACAGTTAATGTGAACAAATCCTTGCAGACCCTTCAGTGCGCAAATTATTGTTCCACTCAAAAGCTTTGAGGCCACATCCTCATTTTGAAATACCTGTTTCGTTGTGAGGCTCCAAAAACAGGACCTGGTGAGTTTCACTGAAGGGTTGGGAAAAAAATAAGCCAATAATCGTATGAACAAGGATGTTTAAGCCCCTAAGTGGGTGGTGCCTTACCACACTTTTTTCTAGATTCACATGCGCAAATGGATCCAATTTCGAGTAAACTCTTAAATGCGATACTTTATTAGTTTATAAACCCTATACTTTGAAAGGTTTCTTAGTTTTCCTTCATCTTAGTCATGTGGCCTACCTCAGTGATAAGATTCACTCTTTTTTTCTTCCTTGAATGAATATAATTATGTAATTAAATGCACTATATGCATTCGCATTTACAATTCACTGATACGCATGACCATATATGAAACAAGGTAATTAACTGTACAAGAAAAAAGTGATTTGAATCATCACTGTAGCATTAATAAAAGGAAACGTGAGAATTGCTTCAATAGTCTAAATAGCAGCCAAAAACAAGTTTCGCCCACTCTTCTTCTTCTACCGCCTATGCCATCTACAAAAACCGGAATACTGCAGATTGCAGGCTCACGCTTCGTGTGTGGCTCCATCATGATGGACGTGCCCCTTGACCAGTTTTGCTTTGCAGAATGAACTGCTAATAAATGTTCCGCAATTTCCCCCAAGATTTGCTACATTTTCATAGCCAACTCGAATCGCTGATGCGTAATCGTCACCACAAATGCCATTCTCCACACAAGTGATGCTGTTGCCACTACCTCACGTGTACAATCAGTGATAGATTTGTGCTTGTCAAAAGCATTTGCAGCCAGACGCAGTGTACTCCTTCAATTCGCTCTCCCAGTACACTTGATTGCAATACTGAGGATGGGTGGTTGTGCACATAGTGGAGGGTAGTATGCAATTGAAGGTTTCGCTTACTTAAATGAGCTTTTGGCGAGGTAGGAAAGTGAACGAGACTGTTAAAAGCTTAGCGCATGGAAATAAAAGTTCTTGATGTTTCCACTCGCGAAGTTGAGCAATGTCGCAGCTAACACGATGCAGATGAAAGAGAACGTAAAGAAGCGATGGATGGATGGATAAATGAAAGGACTAGGGGGCTCTGACCGAGCGAAATGCAGTCTGATTGCATATGGTTGAAGAGGTTGATTGGAGTAAGTGATAGAGCCATGTCAGCTAGAGTACTAATTCTATTGCCCACAGGGCAGAAGGAAGGTGCTTGATCAACACCTCATATGTGCTACTGATATCATCCATTTGACCATAAATTACTGGTGAATGCCGCCCATATCAACCGACAGGCAATTAGGGTAGGCGGATCCCCTCAACAATGAAGTGTGATAGCACTGGACAACCACCTTTGTGATGCAAGTAACGTTTATGCATTCAATCAAAATGAGTGCGTATGGGGACACCGTACACTGCTTTGCCTCAGTAAAAGCATCATTTTTAGACTTGTGCAGTTTTCATGCTTCTGACAGCTACTCCAACTTCGTGGTAACTAGGCCAATTAACCCTGGCTACCCTCCCACCGCCACGCACACACATATTTTGGTCACTACCTCATAAGTGTCGCTGTTTGCGGGTGAAACACATGCCTCCCCAAGTATTGAGGCTCAGCTGGCACCAAATGCAATTGCATATGTTCATAGGAATGGGATGAGCTTTAACCAAATTCTTTTCTACCACTCTAGACAGCAGATGTTTTCCGTCATTCAAAAAGTATGCGCTTTGCTAATTATCCCCGATTTAGAAGCGCTGTAGCTCCCCGACCATTACATGAAGACGGAGGAAGACATGTTATGGTGCCATTATGTGTATTGTCGACATACAGGAGGGTTTGAGGGTCATTGGCGTGACTCGGAGGCCAGGTCTGGAATGGGAATTGCAATGGCGGAGCCCCTACGTAGCCCGTTACTAAGACCGAGAGTTGAACGAACAATTGAAGTATTACAGTAATTCAGGTCTATCAAGGTAAGTCAAGAGAAGTGTGGATTGATCATTTCAATGCTCAAGGTCGGGTAAATGACAAACCGCTGTCGAGTGTAACTCTTTTACACTGAAATGATTCAGAGTTAATTTTAGGTGCTTCTGTAATAGGGTGCAGCAATGTTACTTTCACCCAAATAAATGCCGGTGGAGCGACTCATCGACATGCCACCCTCTCAAGAAAGGACTACGTTTTTTCGGTGCAAGCAAGACAAAGAACGCAAAGGAAATATCGCCTCACAAGTTTACAGCAATGCGTACTTTTGTGAGGTGTATTTGCAGACAATAATCATGTCAATCAAAGCATTGATGTTCACACGAGAAACCCGGTGCCATTGTGTGGGACGAGGGAGGATTTAACTTAATTCCGTCTAATGTAAGCGTTTGGAGGCATTAGGTAATGCCGCCTAACTTTCTCAGCAGCTGTACCAATGAAAACTGCTTAAGGGCCAAGTGAAAGAGCAGTGGCTCGTTCCATTTGACAAGATGATTATTGTTTGTCCACAGGAGACCAAAAGGAGTTAAAATAAGGCTATTCGTATCATTTTCTGAAAGTAACGTTGCTTACAATAGCCGTAATTTTTGGTGCTCTTATGCAATCAAACTTATTGCTCTCTGACCATAGGAGGCATGAATTTTAAAGGAAAGCACTCCACGTATATGTGGCGGTGATTGCGCAAGTGGTGATAGATGGGCTTGATAAGGAATGTGTCTTTGGTGGGATATTTTTAATCATATTCAAAGTCATTGGGGAACGCGCAACGATCACACTTTTTGAAGAGGTCATTCTTTCTTGGCCTCCATCCTCAAGGGAGTTTCCACCATGTCCGTGATGTGGCAAATCACAGATTTCTGGATTGTCTATTATTCTGCCCCGACAGCTGCCTGTGCATTCGATGCCTTTATGGGAGGGAATCGTTACGCTTTTTTGTTCCCAGTCTACTAGTTTAACGGAAAGACTCCGAGGGGCATCTATGGTTTATTATGTAGCAAAATTGAAGCCTTCTCCGTAGAACTAACACCCACTTATCTTTGTGCCCTCCCAAACAACTTAAAGTTGTGACTCCCTCACAGGAGTTAGTCTCAACTTTATTACAAAACGTCAGCAGCAAACAATTGATTGGTCAGTAGAGAAGTTCGGTGTTTTCACATGCTGAATGGCGATTGACGGTAGCAGCTAAGATCACTCCAATTCTCAAGTTCTCATTCACTTGTGTTGAGGGTTTGATTTCGTGCCAATTAACGTTTAGTACTAAATATAAGTTAAAAAGAATTGGGTGGAGTGTAAAAATAGTGTTTGTTAAGTAACGCCTTGAGCAATAAAGCATCTCCTCAGGACAACGACTTTTATTATGGCTAAATTCGTGTACTTTGCTGAAGGGTTTGTAGGACGGGTTCTCTCACAAGCGCATAAATCTATCACTTGGTAGTATAGAGAAAACGATCCCTATTTTCACAAACCGTTTATGGCATTAACGAATAGCTGAGAAATTTATCCATGTCACGACTGCAATCTTTCATTCCCGCCCACGGAGACATGACCACGCTGCCAAACGCGCCTCTGTAGCATGCCTTCTCCAAAGGCTTAGATGCAAAAAATTACTCGTAATTATGTATCTCCACTGGCAGGTATGGTTAGATGGATCAACTGAATCTGGGAGATAGGTGAACAGGGAAATTGGGAAGATGAGGCTGTGCCTCCCATTCTATTCTACAGTGGTAGTCGTCTCAGTAGTGTGAAATCTGTTTTTGTCTTTCGAAACTGCGAATGGGTGTTTCTAACATCTAGCTCACCAATCCCACCCATTCTGCCGGTCCCTTGAAGTGGTGCCTTTTCTTGGATAGCTTAGAGCTTATCCTGTTGTACTGTTCTTTGTCTTGTTGCATCAAACAGATGAAACTCAGCGGAAATCATGCGGTTCTCAAGAAGAGTTTCACATCCACAACCATACATGCTGCACCCAAACATGCACAGCTACGCAAAGGACAGCCGTATAGGAAGAGGTGGTACCAGCACGAGGGGCAAGTCGTGAGTGGTGAGCGAATTGCTGGAGAATAACTATTATGCCACCTCACGTGTTGGACGTTACAATAAAATTAAATATCATTTTCCTCCACAGACTGCTCAGTCAGTCAGTCGGTCATTCATCCCATCGGTCAATCGGCGAAATTCCGTTTTGAAAACCACGAACCTACGGTCTTTATTGTTGAAGGCAGGGATAGTACTAGCAACTGCCTTAACCGTCAGTACCTTCCATATGCCATTAGGCCTCACCAAATCCAGTTCTGCGGACAACAGAGGCAAACAGAAAGGATAGGAGAATCAATTTTGTGGAAACGGTATAAAAGAATGTTCATTAGGTAGATTTTATTACACAAAATCCCTCCGGTTTGTTTAGAAATATTTACTCCCTTTGCACAGCTAGGAAGTTGATGGACTAATAAAATTGCTGCATCCACGGAAATCCTGATCCAATGGATGGGCCCCATTTAACAAATAATTTCTCAATGTATCTAAGTGCTAGAGGAACATATAAATGTAATTTTTGCGATGATGGGTTGTTTTACGGTCGAGGTATAACCAATCTTACTGATAACAGTTCACTTTCTATTGCGTTGTGGTCATGCTACTGATACATTTAAGTAGACCCAAAACTGTGCCTCCTTAATTTGTGGTAAGCATTTCTATCCAATGAAATTGTATCCACACGATTTAAATTGGATTGCTCTTTTGATATCTCATTACACGTAAGAGACAAGCTGTGGCAGTTCATGAATTACTTTAACTCCTTACCAAGGTTTGAATAATGGAGTTCAAAATTTTACAAAATTAATCTCTTCTGTCCCTCCCCCCCCCCCCCCCCCCTTGTCCACAAAAACACAACCTCCCTTTCTCAATGGAACTCTTCTAGTATTTGTTTCTTCTGTACACAGGAGGCAGAAGTTCCCCTGAGATTCATGTTAATATTCTCAATCATGGGTTCCGCTTAGATCCATTAACATTTGTGACCGCATAAGTTCACGCAATAAAATCGAAAATGTCATCAGGTCAGGCATGTTTCCACCTTGAAAGTGATTTCCGAACTTTAGAATCTGATAATAGGTCTACATCGGCCAGGCGTATTGTACTAGCTAGGATTTCTCAGTTTATTATCAAGCATGATCTCCGATTTAAAGGGGAAGTATTCTAAAAAAGTGCCTTAGATAATACTGTATCTCACAAAACTGTACAACTTGATATCTTTACAAACCGCTTTACATAGTGTCTTGGCTATCACATTAAAGTACACGACGTTGTGTGCCCTGATTAGCCTCCAGGAAATCAAGGCTCCTACCTTTAGAACTGTCTGACCTTCAAGGAACCTTTGGTCTTCGCCTCTTCATGTAGCTCCCAGTCGGAATTTAGTCGGCCACTGCGCACGCAATGCTGTGACTGTGGCTGTGCCTGACATGCATGTTTTTTTCCGCTTTAATGATCTTGCGGCATTCCTGAGTGGAAAAGTCATCGTGTATAAGATTGATTTTACCCCTATGGCGGGAGAAAACTTTCATAAAACAGTCACAACAAACTCTATTGACTTATTTGAACGCCTTTAACAAAACAAGGGTAATTACTAAGGCCATCTCAGGGCAAAATCATCAGAATTCCAAGAAAGCACTCTGGAGCCTCGACTTTCGACCCTCACCGGAGACAGCGTCCACAACCATGGACAATCTGTGGAGTGTAGTTACATAGTCTACATAACTAGCATAATTATCGCTAAGTTGCATCGCCTCAACGAAGTAAAGAGGAGCGATTAAATGTTTTTGGACGCAAAAAATTAAATGCGATTTTCTGCATTGCTAGTGAAAAAACTAAGAACGTAAAACCGACTCTAATACTACTAACTGATGTTAAGTACAACTTAGTTGCATCTTATTCGCTTTTGGCAAGAAAAGAAACCTTTCCTTGCAAAAATTGCAGCACTTCTGCGACGTGCTCAATCAGCATTGCAGGAAGCTTTTAAGCTCCACTTATAGTCATTTGTTCAAACTCGTAAAGCGCCTTCTTTTAGAAAATAGCTTGATTAGGGCAAAGGATTTGTGAAAAGCCGTAACTTTGTTCCAAGCAGCAAAGTTTAGCATTTCCCTTCAAAAGTTCCCCTACGGGAAGAAAAAGTTATTTAAATTTTAAATTAAACAATTACAGGTGGATTCCCACTTCTATGGGAGTCCTTGAGTTCCATTTACGACTGCTTCTACCACCCCAAACATCAAGAATGACAATTTTGAAGTAGCCGTCTTAAACATAATTTAACCGCTTTCTATCTTTTATTGAAAAAACATTCAAATTAACGTGTGGAGCGGCAAATTCTATGTCTGCTCATCTGTTTTTTAGAAATGATGTATTTAGTAAGTGCATAGTGCCCCGAGACTTCCATGAAGATGAAAGAAGCTATAATACTCGGGTAGAATATATAATGCTGACGTACATAAGGGCTGGGGTAGGTGCTACCCTGGCCTGGGATTCACAATAGTCGTGTCCTGCATATCCTGCGAAACCAAAGAGAAGAATTAAACAATCAAAGTTTTATCCAGCATCCCTCCCCTCCTTTGAGCGTCGTCCTGGAGCTCCCCTTGGTCAGCCTCCTGCGGTGCTACAAGAAATACACCACGAACCAACCGCGCAAATCATCGGATTTGCTCATAAGTGAGAAGATATCTGACTGTAACTTTCCTGATCTTTGACAATTCCAAAGGATCTAGAATAGCCCTGTTTGGGAACTGTTATGGGGGAAGGGGGCAAAGGCTCTGGCCACCTCGCATGCACACCTTAATTTGTAGGAACACTGGCCAAAACGCAGAAACATATAACAAAGGCTGTGGATTAAAATAGTTATATGGAGATAAACTTCCGCGCTTGTTTTTACTTTAATGTTACTTAGTCATACTTATCTGGGGTCCATGCAGATAGCAGAGGGGTGAAGGAAGCAGTAGGCAATCATTTCATTGACACCGTTATACAGCTCCGCGACGACCCTTTCCTGAAAACTCACAGCTACTGTGGCATCCATTGTCCATAGCACTGGGACTGGGGTAATTACCTAAGATATACATTATTTTCAACCTTTCTGTAAGAAATCGACGCACATTCTTCCATATTTTTTCTACTATCACGTTAAGATTAAGCAACCGAGAATGAAAATCAAGGTAGTTTTCCTTTAGGATAGCGGTTCCTTTCAACTTCCACCGATGTAGCTCTCCGAGACTTCCCTAAATACAAAAGAAGCCATAGTACTCGGGCAGAATATGCACTGTTGACTTACAGGAGAGGTAATGGGGGCTACCGGCGTGTCCTAAAGGCCATGCCTCAGAGCGGAAGTGCAGCAGAGCCTTGAGTAACTGTGTAACCTAAACGAGGAGTTAAACAAACCGTCTAATATCTTCAGTAAATATCCAAAGAATGTTACACCAACTCCTCACAAGCTAAATTAGATTGACGAATGAAGACGACCTGAAGCAAACAACTTTTCGCTACCAGCGCCTCACAGTTGGAATTAAAGTTGCCCCACTGTCCTTCCTAAAAGGCATATAAGTAGATTGGAGTGAGCTCACTCCACATTTTGGACACCTCGACTGCTGACGGTCGCATTACATGTCCGATCGCGCAATAAACCTCCCAAAGTGTGTTCCAGAATGAGACGACCAAATTATTTGAAACGTCTGATCACGGGGTTTAGTCGTCTAGACGTCGTGAGTCCAGGTTAAGGGCCACAGCTAAGCTGTGTGTGTGGTGGATAAGCTGGAATTCACTAGTGCTATTCGGCTAATGAGTAATTATGGAACACCTAAGTCGTACATCGAGTCGTCGCTTGCTGGACCACATTGAATCAGTGCGACTGATTACAGGCATCATGTGGAGCCAAAATTTGGATGCAAATCGTTAGGCGATTTCAGCGGATGTTTTGGTGGTGGCTTTACACTACAAATCATTTTTTAGCTTCCTGATGAATACAAAGGACTTTTGAGTTAAAACCCTCACTTTTCCAGCAAAATACTGCGTGACTAGTGAAGCAATAAGTAATTGTGTAAGTTTATCTGGCAACAGTCAAACATGAACACCCGAGCTTGATATGCATGAAGTCAGTTCAGGTTGGTCCCATAATCATAGGTACCGTATTCTTGTAATTTCAATCGGCGTCAACGACTGTATGGAAATCACTTGCCCAACTTACTTCACTCAGATCATCTAAACCTTATCAAGATCAAAATACTAAGGCTGATCCCGAAAGGGTTAATCCTCCTCCCTTATTTGCTAACTGGAGAAGACTTGCAGGACCAATGCGAAGGCGCTGATAACAGGTACTGATTGGAGCTGGGATTGGTTTGGACACCGGCTTTCCAGATACAATTCGATTCTGTTTAGGACCATTGAAGTTACAGGGTGCTTTCAGATTCGGAATCGAAAGCGACCGAAGTCCCACACTATCCAGACAAAATTAAAAAGTGCTGCATTACTGAATAATTGCTAGTGTGTATGGAGAGTCGTTACCTTTCATTCCACTTGCCTCAATTGGGGGGAGAACAGAGCGTCTAGCCTTTGTTGCAATCTGCGGCAAATAACTCTTCCGTAGTGCCGTGAAATGAGAAGAAACCTTCAGTTGTGTTGTCGTGAGACTGGTACGTGTCCAGGCTATAAGCGGAGAGATTGGCACATACCCGCACTTAACTCAGGCGGGGCAGACGGTGACGTGTGAGCGACAGCGTAGGAATGTGAATAAAAGGTTATCTTCGGATTGCGTTGGTACGAAAGTGTCTGTAAATGGCCGGATGAGTTGAAGAAAGAATTCCCGGAAGAACCAGTTGCATGACACATTACCTCTTCTGCTATCCTTGCAAAATGATTTCCAAAGGGAGGAACCCGTCGGTATGATTCCGCTACATCCCACTGCAGTACCAGTCGAATGACGTCGTCAACGGAGAGTAACAATGAAGGTGGATGTGTCCCCCCTGACTATGCCACGCTCCTCCATTACAATCCTAGCTGTTTCATCCGTCAGATATAGAACAACTGAAGGTCAAGAGGTCTGCCTAGACGAGGTCACCGGTGCTACCCCACCTTCACATTCTCTGTGTGCACCATTTTGTCAGTTGCACCCACACCAAACCTGTCTACTGAAATAGTTAATGCTTTCTGGAACATTTTCCAATCATTTTTCTTGTAAGCAAACTTGTGCTTTTGTTTTGATGTTATAAAAAGAGAAAGTGGAGTTCTTTCTTTCCATGCTAATGTGAGGAAAAGTCTTCTATATTCAACTATGTGTACTCAATCAAAGCAAAGTTTTTTTTTGGGGGGGGGGGGGGGGAAATGTCGGTAATGGAATTGCTTACACCTATCGTCTAATACTTTGAGGATCGAGTTTCTCTTTTTGATGTGCACCGATTACCGAAAATCCTCATGTCACTCCCGTCCATCCATCAAGTGTCCATCCATTCATTTCACATCACTTCATCCATTCGCGTATTCATCCATCCATTCGTTCATTACTCCACCCCGTATCCATCCATCCATCCCCACATCAGTAAATATAATATCAAAATTTTTTCGCTTTTGCACAGATTTATTAAATGCACAACGTGAATAAGAGCGCTTCCTTTCCTCAAGTGCCTTCGAACCAACCTGCACCGTTCTCCGAATACGCACGCCACCGCATCCGGTTTTTGGTCTTTTATTCGATTTTTGAGATAATTCAACAGCTGAAAGTCTCTACAATGCATTTCCAACCCACAGACACTTTCATATTGATAGACATCCCATCTGCTCAAAGCAGTCTCGTTCCCCTTGCCAGGGATGAGAACGATCAAGAGGTAAACTGGTGCTTTCACTTATTCTTCTTCTATTCAAAATCAAGTTACTGTATCGAAAGCGCATAGCCCGAGAATTGAAAACTTGGCCATCGACAGTTTAGTCCAACTTTGAGATTAGGGGTGGGGCAAACGAAAGGATCATCTTTGCAGAATCTGAAGTATTTTTACCGGGTAATATCACAGCAATTAACAGGATAAATGGCAGTGTGGTGAGGCTATTACCTAGGTTACAACTGCACTGTGTACTTCCTACATTTCTTGTTTGCACCATGTAGGTCGATCTCTGGAATCTTAATCGCCTCGAGGTGCTTCTGCCATTGGCCAAATTTTTGCTTCTCCTATTTTTACCAGTGATGTGCACCTAAAATGGAACAACTATGCACATGCCAACAGAATTTGCAGATTCTAAAGTGCCGTACCAAAAATGGCTTTTGCATTGCCTAAACATGAACGAACAGACTTTCTAAAGCATCCCTTACTTTAACCTCCAAACAGATTACTTGGACAGAGTCCACTTTGGCAGCAAGTTGAAAATCATTGCTACTTGGCTCAATAGTGGAACCTTACTTGGTGTTATGTCCTAGTCCCTGCAGCCCACGGCTTGTGAGTCAAACGTATTCATGTAAAAATGAACTAGCTTTAACTGTCACCGGCTTGCTGTGGTACCTGATCACAAGTAATTCAATGTACGTGGTTCGTAGACGTCTTTCTTGCAGCACCAACTACGGCGTGATGGCCGACGAGGAAAGGTGACATGTAGAGCACCGGAAACGACGCTCTAAAGAGGAGAGGGGACTGTGCAATGTTTTGTTTGTTTAGCTCTGCAACTTAGCACTCTGCCACTATACCCTTTATCAAATGACTGCTTTCAGTCTTGTGTTTTTACTACAAGCGATGGGTACACGGGATGTCCAGCACGGGATAGCACCCAATTACAGTTTCTAAACAGGACGAAACTCCAGATGCTCTAGAAATGCGGAGATCAGTGATGTTGCAGTCAGAAATCTCAGTTGCCCGCCAATTCGATGACTGGTGTGGCTGGATCTTGGGTGTTTTTCCTTACAAAACCAACTGTGACGTGACAATCGACGCGGGAAATTGACCAAAGGGAGCGCCGAACAAGATGCCCTGTAATGTTTTAATTGATTGTTTAACTCTCGGGTTTGGCAACGGGCCACTTGGGCCATGTCAGTGGCCTCCAAGCCCTACTGTATGACAACAATGCATAATTTGGCCGGGTATTGTGTCTTCTTCTTTAGGGAAGTTTCGGTGTGCTACACAGACACTTTCACGCCGAATTCGAGTGCTTGGACTTAATGTTCAAGACTTTACGATGATCGTGTCCGTTACGAAGCTCAACTTTCCCTTCGTAAATACATTGCGAGAGATGTCAAGGCAAAAAGTAATGGGACGATATCTAGTAGAAGGTTAGCAAGATCTGTGCTGACTGCCCGACGATTCGCAAAACTTGGCACACTACGAAGAGATATTAGCCGCCTAGGTGGTACTATACTTTAATTTGCTTTCGGCAGCACCGTTTGTTTAACGTGATTGTTTTAAGCGTGCGATATAGCACTGCCTGACTGTGGCTTACCATTTAGATAGCAATGTATGAAACGTCTAGGCAAGAAGTCAAGGTAGATATTCAGAGCACAAAAACTGTCTAGAGCATGAAACTACCTATTTATTTGTATAAATATGAAGTGAAGATAGAAGAACTGCATTAAAATGAGTCAAAAGGCCTCCAGATGGGATTTTCATTCACATTCAAGGCGGGAAGTACACCTGAAGTATTAAACTCCTGGAATTTGGGTTCGTTATTTTCACCCTTATCTTCATTAGCCTTGATACCAACTATTCCATCACCAAAGGGAAAGACGTTGAGTGGAGGACAGAACCCTACCGAAGCTGAACCAAAGTGCAGAGGTGAGAAAAGCCGAGGAATGGGTTGGTCCTGGTGTATAGAGCATCGATCCTCCGGAGAAGAAGCATACTTCCACATAGGTTCTTTCAAACCAGTAGACACGCTCAAACTTGGCCACTGATTACTTTGGCTGGAAGCAGTCTGAAGAATAAAAGAAACTAGAAAGTGGTCAGAAGTACCATCCTGTTACAAGCTCAATGAATTGATGTACCCATTACAATAATTGTTAGAAAAGGACTAACATCATTCAAGAGCAGAGTGGCTCGTCTTTGCTTCAGTTTTCGTTCACTGAATTCGTTTGTGATTCCCTGAAACAGGCGGAACGCACAACGGCGGTAGAAGTGTAAATCGCGGAGATGTTAAATTAACTTGGCACGCACTCACCCACAATACATGGTGTCTAAACTGGGGTCCAGACGACCCAGACAGGTGACAGACACACCCATACAGTTAGACAGAAATGCAAGCGCATGAGTGCGTACACGTGACTTTAAGTAGGCATAAAGAGCAACTCACATAGGTCATCTTAGCCATGCACAGTTCGCATATCTTGGATTTGCGTCTGTGACCAAGGCTAGGACTCAGGCAACGCGCACATATCTGCAGGGCGTTCCTATTCACAAGGAGGGTACCTGAGGCACACATGCAAGGACTTCCAACATCATATTTTCCACTATTGTAGGTCCTGTTGCTGCTGACTGGTGGATCTAAGGTGGAGCATGATGCCAAATGTCGGTGAGCAATGGCAGTGGCGTGATTGTCCCTCTGCCTGACTCTCTGCCACTCAAATAATGACGAAACTTGCTCATTCCCCTCCATCTTCAGCGCTTCAACAATCTGACAATGATTTCTGCCACCATAGTCATTGTTATTGTTGCTGCCCATTGCAAGTGAATGGCGCTGTAAAATGACTTCTCTCTGTCTCTCACCTCAGATGCGTCGCTTGTGTGACTCCCACGATGGCCTTCTCGCACTCGCATTGGTGTCTTCTCACCGACGTCTGAACCTATAGGGGTGGGTGTTGGAGATGACCATCTATTTGTAGGTGACTGTAACAATGATTAAATATGGATCTTATTGTTGTTGTAGAGGGTACCAACCACCAAATTCGATCATTTGTCATATTTTCCAATTACCACTATTCGTCCAACAATATCATTGTTTCCAGTTCCCCTGCCGTATCGAACACTTGAAGGCGTTTAAATTGATTGGAAAAGTTGGACCGGAATATAATAGTTCAAAAGCTTGCCACCACGATAATAGTGACTAAGCCTGGGTAAACTGTTAAGATCCCTCAAGGCACCAAATATCCGTCAAACCTGATCGGCGTAAATTCAAGGCTTTCTACCTTGCACAGCGATTTTCCTTGCTTTTATTATGATGATGAGTTCTGGCATTGGAGCATTCTAGGCGAATTTAAGTAGGCTTAATGAGTCAATGCGATGACCAGGTGATTGTGTTCACAAATAAGTGAACTATGTGACATTGGAGCAGTCAACGTTATCGCTAGATGACTGCAACCTTTCAACTCCCCGCAATTTGCTGAGTGGGTACGACTGTTTAAATGGTTGGCAAAGACAGAGATCTAGGTTTATAAATCACACTTTGTAAACGGATTTCCTTGGTCAGATTATGCCACGAACTTTAATAAGGAACTGACGCCAATTGAACGTCAACTTTTACTTCGAAATAATTGTTCAACTTTAACTGTCATCAATTTAGAGTCACAGAGTCTAGCTGAAGTCGCGTCAAATTGTACTGGAGCCTCAGCCCTAAAATATTGCTGATAGCGATGGCAGGGGTAGTAACTCAGGTCGAGCTAATGGCCGCTCCGGCTGAGAAGGGGTACAAAGGAGCGATTTACATTTGTTGCATACTATGGTGGATATATTCTTTCGCGGTACCCTGAAATGAGAGGAGACCTTCAATTGTAATGCTATTGTGAGTCTGGAATATGTGTTCAGACGGCGAGTGGACAGAGTGGCAGACGTCCACACTTAACGCAGACGAGGTAGACGACGAGGTGTGAGTGACAGCGTATGAACGTGATGTAAAGTAGACGGAAAATGCAACACACGTAGATCATCTTGGCTGATTTTGCATTTGTAAGCGATTTCCATTCAATGGAGGAGTGGATAATGAAATGGCGCAAGAATTGGCTGCATTATACATGGGATTACTACCCGTTCTGCTATTTTCGACTGGTGTCTCGAAGGCGCTATGGTGGTTTGATTCAGCCTCTTCTTGAATTGTTGCTAATCAACTAACAACAACACAAGCGCGGCGATAGCAGTGGAGGTAGGTCCCTTGTTTAACTTTCGCAGTCGTCGAGCCCTCCCCCTTTGTCTTCGTCCGGATCCTCAACTTCACCTTTCCGCCACTTCGATGCTGACTCTCAATGCCATCAATGGCGTTAGCAGACTGCTGCCATTAAAAGCAAGCAAATGTAACCATGAAATCCTTTCTCCCCATTGGTCTCTCCTTGCCTCGGTGGACTAGTCACTCCCTTAATGCAACTCTATCTTGACAGCTGAACCCGTGGTTGTCACATTCAATTTTTGTTTTCCGCAAGTAAGTATACACATTGAAGGTGGATGCTTCAAGTTGGAAGAGTGTGCTTTTACCCAGATGACAACTCGTGGCAGGCTGACTTGCTGCTGTAAACACTTGTCACGTGCAACCCAGGTTATTTTGATGTGGTTATTGCGATTGACAAAAGGCCACTGTCATGTTTAGTCCGGCAGTGGTGAGTAACTTATTTTCGTGAACTAACTTGTGTACTTCATACTTACCATAGCAAGTTGTTCTTCTTTGTTGTTGCTCTTTTCAAGCTCTGGTTCGATTGCGCATGTGACCTTAACAGGTTGAGTGATGCTGCGTACAGTTACGGGGAGGGAATAGTGGATAGAAAAGCAAAACAAAGGAAGGGATCAGAGTGGCGGTTCACAGCTTCTTTTTGTTTGGGTACTGTGAAATTCTGTTAATAAAATTTAGGACTGATGGCAGTACTTTGTGATCGAGGTCCTGAGAGATGAGTGGGCCCATAGTAGTTCCGCAAGTGTTCCCTGAGGTTATAATAATTCACACTAGCTTTGTAGCGCCTTGAGGCTTCCCTGAAGGCAAAGGAAGACATAATACCCGGGCAAATTGTGTATTGTCGACGTGCAAAAGATCCTGGAGGGTTGGTGGCATGGTCCAATAGAGGCCATGGCCGCCGAGCGGCAGTGAAATCTGTGGAGACTTTAGCACCCGCGTAACTAAAAGGCAGTTAAACAAACTATCAAAGCATTATAGTGATAGTAGCCGCATTTGCATCACAATCTAAAGGGACTAATTCATGGAGAATTAAGCTGTTTTCTAGGTGGCGCCACCGTATTAGCTGTGATTTAAATCACTGGTGGATAAGCTGAAAAATCCTACATTATTTGTTCAGCTTAACTCTAATACACTTAAAGTGACTGTCAACTGGAAGATTTATCCATGACCTGATACTGACCTTCTCTTCTGCCATTCTGCCTTGAAAAAATTTCACCTTCCTCCATAATTACGTGCCCAGTGACGTTAGAAAACACGAGTAGTCTTTCTATCACCGATGGTTGAAAACTCGTTCCTAAACGATGAGGGTAACTAAGATTGGAGCGCCTCAGCAGATAAGTACGCAAAACCAAAGGCGATATAATATCGTTTCAGTTCTACAAGACTTTCTACCAAAGAACCTTATCTGCCATCAAATTCCACATAGTCAAAAACCATAAAACAAATTAAAGAATAAATTCTGTCAAACCATTTGCAAGTGAGTATGCAGTCGACTATTATCTGGATGAATTATGTGGAAGAAGGGAAGTGAAAAACACGCAGGATTTAAGCTATGCGCGTCGGTAACGTCGAAATGGACATTAAAATTTGTCATTGGAAATTTCACCTTCTACACTACTGCCTAATGCCTAGCAAGGAATGACTTTACTGTCAAATGGGGCCGAGAGTAAAAGTATCCAATTCAGCAACAGCTAGAGAATTTTGTTTCGTGGATGAATTCCCTCGTTTTCACTAATTATTTATCTGTTGCTTAAAATAGGCGTGACAGAACTAGAGTATACATAGCACACAGACAACGTCTAGTTCTACTGAAGTAGTCAAGGAAGCTATACCCACATAGAGCACCCATGTGTGAATCAATGAGTATTCGAATAAATTTATCAAACACACAAAGAAGAGGCTAGTGTGGCAAAATACTTAGACTTTTTAAATGTTCGTTTTGACGCCTAATTATTCAGTATCAAATCTTCAATAAAATATCACTGTAGAAAAAAGCAACGAGTTTCCTTTGCGTACATTGTATCTCGTATTTTCTGTATCATGCACTGGCAGTTCCAAATTCAAATATGAAATCCCATTTAACTTACTAGAAATAGTCTGAAAATGTAATAATTAGATCCTAGCTATATCCTAATATGAATTTAGTTTAACTGTTTTTTACCTTGACACCAAGTAACGTGACAATTATCTGACAGATGTTTCCGAGGCCTGCGCCTGTGTAGTTAATAAATGGGTTTCGCTGCCCCTTCATCAATCTTTAAAGAAAAGTCTTAAAAAGGCTTTCATAAAGGGAAAACAGTGATGAGGCTTGGGATCGCGACGCTATATAAAGTTCATTGAGTCTAGTGCTGTATTTTTGTTGCTTATCTTTGTAATTAATAGACGATTCGTCCCATAAATTCCTCAGTATTATAACTTAGAGTGTGGTAAAAGGGGTAAGCACTAGAAGCTTAAGATAAATTCTCTCTCCCGCAAGTGAATATAACTGAAAAGAATTAAAATCAACTGAGAACTTGGTTTCCCGAAGTCGTTTTTCTAAAAATCCGTCGCTGCGTTACCTCAACAAACATCCTGAAAATAGTAATATGGACTGCTTCGGATTGCGCAATTTTTGCTGTGCGATTCTAATTGCTTGACGCTCCCAAGAATGTCTCGAAACCTCCCAAGTGATCCAAATCAAATTCTTCAAGCAGTTAATCCCCATAGCAAGCTGATGCTTCAAATGCTACTCTGCATGTAGTGTTACTTTGTTCAGAAATTAGATAGTTACATGTTACTGAGGTCGCTGCTTCTAGGCTGAATTTTAGTGGAAATCATATCGTTTAACGCATTTCCACAAAACAAGAATCACTATGGTCTATCGATCATACACAAACCCCTGTCTGAGATAAGATTTAACTTAACTGTTTTAAAAAACTCAAAATTAGTACTTATCGTCTCCATAACTTTAATAACACATATGGCAATAGAAATGTGGTTCCTCGTTAGTCAATAGCCGACCGGGTAGACAGTGGGCAAGGGATCTAGTGCCAAGGATTGAGGGCCCACGCAATGAAGTATGCAGCCAAACAAATACCAAACCAATACAAGCAAAGTTAATTTAAATTTTCTCGAGTCGAAGAAATAGCAAATGTTACAATTCTACCTCTTGCAGTAAAACTCGCATTTATCATATTATTTCGGCAATTAAATCTATGAACGCAAATTTTCAGCACGATTTAAGAGACCCGATTCCATCCCATCCGCATTTGCTATAAAATGATCCGGATCGCAGTGGATTTGCGCCAGCAAAGTAATTAAGAAATATCACCATTAGATTAGGCATACTGTCATCATTAATCTGAAACAAGAAGAAATATTTAAATGTTAACTTAAAATTTAGGACCCATCAGAAATAAATGTAGAGAAGGTTTCATTGACTACGCGCGGCAATCTGTCTCGTGCCGTATTTTTTTAAAGAAGCAGATGTCTGCAGAAATCTTCCCAGGAAAATTTGATGTGCTTAAATAAGTACGGTTGAAATCTATCATCCCTTCCAAGCGGAGCATAGGGATGCTGCGATTCCCACTTTTAGAATTCGTTTTGCCTCAATCTGAACAACACAACAAGCCTAGCTCTAGCCACCTCAATTTCAATCTCAGCTTAATTTCCAAAGCATTTTTTGAGCCTATAGTCATGTGATTGCTAGCTCCCTCACTCTAGAATGTCGTATGCCAGGCGGGCTCATGTATATGTTGTCTTAGTAACTGGCTA
>NW_020170402.1:222102-251929 GCF_000524195.1 Echinococcus granulosus | reverse complement strand
TGTCTTAGTAACTGGCTATTTTTCGGGGAAGAAATTCCTATTGCGCACCTTTGGGGTGTATCGTTGTGTCAAGTAGGCAGATCTCAAGTAGGATTGTTTTCATCTCTGATCCTCCATACAAACTCACCCACACAGAGCAATCAAGTATAGTCTTTTTTAGGACGACGTGGCGCCTTAGATGCATGGAAATAGCCAGCGCTATTGCCGATCACTTGGCGCTGAAAATTAAAAAAAAAAACACTTTTCAGCACAAGTCAGTTGGCAACACTTCCTTCCTGAGGGTGGTCTTTCGAGTTTATTGCCATCTCCTAAAGCATTATATTTGTAACCCATTTGCTTAGCCTACAGCACCCTGCCTGTTGATGTAGGCCTACACGAATTATTTCATCCATGAAGGTAAAAGAGCGGCTCTCTGGACGTAATTCACCCCCATCTGGTGAGTAGGTTTTGCTACCTAATGTGGTATCACAGCAACCACCTGACGCTCATCCGTACCCACCCGGCTAACCGTCCCCTCATCTATTCATCCACGCTTCCCTGAGTTATCCACTAAGACTCTTTATTCATCCACCCTAGGTTAAATTGATTTACCGATCAGCGGTCGATCCCCTGCCACACTACTTGTTGGAATCCTTAAGTAGTATAAGTTGAACGTGAAAATTAGCATAGTTTAATTTGAAAGGCTACAAAAAAATACACAAAAGCACTTCCGCCCTTTGTCTTTTCGTTTACCTCAATTAATTTTGGTACTATATTGGTTCGAAAAGCGTAGCTACACATCTTTCGTTTCCTGTCTCCTTTTGGTGGCCAAACAAAGCGCTTGATTAGGTCATTCGCGGCGCTGCCAAGTTAAGATTTTAAAGCACCTTTTTCATACACGTTCATAATGAACATGGAGGTCACTTGGATTAACCGCCGATTACACTTGAGGTAAACATCGGCCGTGGCGAAACCAAGAAACACATCTGACAGAGATGGTGACGATGATAAAACAGAATCGAAGACCACCTTGAATAAAAATATATTTGTGCCACAAAAAAATAAAATAGCCACCGTGCTCTTCAATTACACATAACTGCGTGTGTGAGTTGGTAGGTGGGCGAGCGTTAGAAGGAGAGGAGAATGGAGGGAACGTAGGGGGAAGGGGGGCGGGTGAGTAAAATTAAGAGAAAGGGGGACAGATCTACCCAAATCTACTGGCAGGACTGGTGGCAAGAGGGAGAAAGAGGAGACAGCATTTAATCGACCACCTCATAGAAAAGCGAAAGGCACGCTTGGTGATCAACTCTGTGTTGACAGTGCGAATGACTGGACTAGCTACACAAGTGAGAGAACATTCCTCTAGCTACTGCACTGGTGTTGAGGTCTGTAACTACTGCTGCTTTTGCTGACTAATGACTAGCGTACATCCATTGGGAGGTTGGTTATATCTAATGGAAGATTCATCACATCTACAGCCAAGAGAGAAGCAGAATATTGTATTAATTCACTGTCATTAAAGCCTGTTTTACCGTTCAAAAGCCAACTAACTTGTTACAAGAGCATCCCAGAACTCATCCGTATCTGAGGGCATATCCGTGTCTAATTCAACATCACTGAACAGTGACATTTCCCGTTGTTGTAGCAACTGCTGTTGTTGCTGTGAAGGCTGATTCTTCCTGGTACAAGAAGTGGACGAGACAAAACTCTCCGGTAGAGATGGAGGAGAGGATTCACTGGAACAAAAGGACCCGCTTGTGCATATCTGTTTATCTTGATTTAGTTCATCCCCACTGCTCGGTGTGATACTGATGGAGGAAAGAATGTCATCAAAACTGAGACTTGTTAGCAGAGAATCTGATTTTGCATCCTCGTTCTCCTCCAGCATTGCCAGAGTTTCCGGATCCAATTCCTGGAGCATGTCGGGCAGATTCAGTACCGGGGAGGAAGTCGTCATCGGCCACCTTTCTATACGTTCACGAAAGTTAGAAATAAGTTTGGTTTTGAGGCTGCAAAATCGTCTTTACTGTAGAAAAGTTTTTAATGACTCCTACCAATTTGAGACGATTCTACGATGGTGTGAGGTGGGCTAAGTCGGGGAATTTTGTTGGAGTGCTGAAGGGGGATCTCATTGCACTCTCCTGGTAGAAGGAAGTTGAAAGACGAATTCTGTGAAAGGGGAGATACTGTTTTGGACAAACTTGCCTGTGGAGCGCTGATACTTCGAGTATAGATGACCCATGGAGTCGTCACCAGCGTCTGTGGTGTCAAACAGGCAGGGGGCTGAAAAACGACAGGCCTTGTCACATTCTGATGCATTTATAATTAAACTAAAAAACGAACTCCAGAAATCTTAGTTTATTGATTTTATCGGTCAATGGGCCCTCCCCTTGATCACCCCCATTGTGAGAGCTATTTGATTGGTTTCGGCAACGCACATATACTTGGATGGCCTTGAGTGCACAGGCAAATCACAATAAGCTACTGCGCTCCCACCTCCTTGTACAGAAACTCGAAGAAGAGGAACTTTAACAAACGCTTTTTTGAAATAAACGGGCCATATTTATGGGAAAATAGAACCAGAACTACTGTGAAAACCGAAAGGAAAATCTGATCTCCAGACGTTTAAGCCTACAAAATAATAACACTCTCTCACATGTCACACCATAACCAGTGCATACGCATGAGCTACAACAGTGACCCACGTAGGACAGTGAACAGTTTGAATGATTTACGAAGGAGTGCGTTAACACTTTGATAATGAACTCTTGTCCCGCAAACCAAAGTATCTGAGAAACTAATTGGTACTTTTAACAAGGCAAATTGGATATATTAAGATTATATTAAAAAGATTGAATGCATTAAACAACTATAAAGAGGTTGATTTGCTAAATTTAGTAATTATTACCATTTTTAATACTAGAATTCTGTCGGCTTAAGTTTTTTTGCTTTATTTCGCTACCACCTTATGTTGAGCTTATTTTTTAAACAACTTGTCTCTCTAAACCAGCTGCACTAAGTGGTAGTTTCTTAAACACACTTTTGAACTTATTTTCACACCTGTCAACATTAGACAGGTATGCCACCTCCTACCATTCACATAAAATCCCCTACGAGTCAAGATATATCAACTGTTTTTGGGCTTTCACTGGAGAAGAATTTTAGAAAGCTTGTCAACAAGCAAGCTAACCTTAAATGATATGTTCAGGAAAGTTGATTTTATCCGATAAGATACACCAGTCCTTCCTATCGCAACTACAAGATGAGAATGTATTTCAACCGTCATTACGCCTGTGCCAGTTCAAGTGTACCTTGGTTAGGACTTGTGTTTAGATAATAAGGCATTGAATCACTTAACCCAGATAATCACTCCATCAATGCAGGAGCCAATTATCGATTGCAGGAAAAATTTACCTCATAAATAATTTGTGTGTCCCTTGTCGGTGCAGCCGCCAATGGAGCCAGGTAGGGAGCAGAATTTGTCGGAAGACTTGGTGAGACACGAAGAGGCTGTAGCGTCGACTCAGCCACTGGTTGTTGTGACAACGGTTGATGGTGTGACTGCAATTTAAGTACTCTGATTGGTCGCTTAACCTGAGGTGTAGTGGCCACAACGGTTGACATCGAGTTGCCATTATGATGTCGGCTTTCGGAGGTGCCCGTGGTTGAGGTGGATGCTATTTTTTGATGAAGGCAGACTTGAATGCCATCGGTTTGTGCATTTCTACATCACGGGAACAAAGGAGACCCATAAGTGGAAGTGGAGTTACCAAGGGTCCCAGCGTATGATGATACAAAGTGGAATGAAAGACGACCATATCAAAGGGAAAGGAAACAGTCCTTTAAACTACTTTCGAATATTTCAAGCCTTACCCAATGGGCTGATGAAGACATCTAATGTTGGCATCGAAGGTATTCGAGAAAAGCGTTCTCACCCAGATAAATTTAGACGGTCCACTGGACTGCCTACTACCGTTTGATTGAGAAATAGGAATCCTTAAACGATATGAGGGTGTCCAAATTGATAATTTTTGTTGAACACCTGGATAAACAGATATGTCAGTGCCTTGTAGAGGTGGCAAAATAAAAAGCAATATGTCACTTACATTCATTGAGTAATTTGCTCACCGCCTCCAGATCTTGGAGGGCAATGAAGTCCAGAAAAGATTGATTAATCATGGAAGAGAAAATGCTGGTTTTATTGGGATCACTAAATAAGATAAATAAAGATAATTATCTTTTATTTACTAGTAGGCAAATAAGAGAAGAAAACGATATAACAGTATGTGCTGGGACAACACTTTCTCTTATCCACTAGCCTTTCCTGTATTACACTGCTTTTCGGCGGGACCGAAATGTTGATATCTAACAGGGCGTTGTTTTCCCTAGCCCCAATCTAAGATGGCAAAAAAAGGCGTTGTCACCTAGGCTTGAGAGCCATTTTCGGCTATCCACTTTTTGAGTCACTCTAATGTTAGAGGGTGCGAAATAAAGCAAACAGACAATCAACCGACTAACCTATTTTCCACCCACTTCACAGCTAGACTGCGATCCAGAACAATGCAAAAGAAATCACGTGGACAGACAAAATCGTCTTCAAGGGGTTTAGGCGGCGGATTCTGCGTCTGGAGGCGTCTCAGACGGTTCTGAAGATAACGTTCTTTGTTCCGATGGAAGGAGGAGGAGGAGGAAGTGGAAGCAGAAGGGGAGGAAGAGGAAAGGGAGGATGAAATTGTCGATATTTGTGACAGAGTCGTAGATGAAGTCCTCCCAAGTGGTGATGCTGTTAAGAGGGATGCAGAATCTGCTGTGGCTTTGGGTAAGCCGAGATTTGGAGTGGGCTGGAGAAGGTAGAGATTGAGGTGGTTGACAGGCTGGGGTGCGGATTCCGCCGTTGCGCTGGGTCTGCCATCTTCCGACCTTGTAATTGGCACGCGAAGTATAGCAAAACATGTACAAATCTAGAAAGCGGTAGAAAAAAAAAACTTGTTAAAATTGCAACTAGTCATTGCATTGAGGTGAAATGAAAGGTAAGAATTTGTGGTCAGACGCTACCTAACCTAAACAAAAGTAGCATTTTTCAAAACCCACGGTTTGTGTGCCACCCCAAGACTTCCTTGAAGATGAAGGAAGAGCTGAAGACCTATAGGAGGGCTGGAGGCTACGGCATGGTCCGGAGGCCGGGCCGCCAGGCAGGTGTGAACATATCGGGACCTGAGTGGCCCGCTACCAAAACGAAGAGTTAAACAAACAACTAAGGTATTACATTAGGTTTGTTGAGGCTTTAAAGTACTTCCTTTTATCTTTTTTTGCGGATTTTTACATCATGTTAAGCAGGGCCCAATCAAATGCCCTTCAAGATAACTTCACATTAATGAGATGAAATCTGACAGTAATTTTGGCCTGATTAATAAAAAACGAATTATTGTTAGACTTCTTGATAAGATTTTTACACTGGAAAAGCTTCATGCATTTAAAAATTGAATTAAGGAAATCGGATTTTCGTATGCCACCATTGCAACTCACTGACCTTCGAGTCCACCAATCAAATGCCTGCTCTTGGGACGGTCTGATACCCTATCTTGCATTTGATTAGCAGCTCGGTTCAGGGGTCTCATTCCTCTTCACTAAGACTTCAAAACTAGTTGCATAAATAAAATAATCCTCAACGCTTTCCCAGCTTTTTGGTCCAGACTGCAATTTCACTTCCATTAACTCCTAAAGCAGTTCATTTATAGAAATCCCCAGTACAAAAAGGGATGGAATTCCATTCCGGAAGTGTTCGTCTCTCCAGAGGAATTAAGTTACTTGCAAAAAGTGTTGTTGCGCACCTAGCCTAAATGAGGACCCTTTATTTATCAACGTTGAGAATTTGGATTAAATGAGACACACTAAATCCAAATAATCAGTTTTACAGTTACCCTTTTCTTGTGACAGCTTTGTCATCTCTCCAAACAGGAGAAAGTAGTCTCGTTTTTGCATGTCTTTATGTTGCCACCTTGTAAGCAAAAATATGGTAACCAGCGCTTTTCTCCTTTTCAAAATAAGTTATTAACCACCAGATACTTTCAATTATACCACTAGTCACCGGCATTTCGTTTTACAATCGCTTTGTGTCATTTGATCCAGTCACGGAACTGCTATGGTCGCCATTTTGAAGCTGTTTTATTGTCCATTTAGCACTCACCCTGTCCCAGTGGGCTTACTTCTGTGCGACATTACTTAATGCCACCTACGTCGGATTCATTGCCAGAGTTCTGAGGTGTGGTGCAATTTTTGGGAAAAAAAATCCAAATTATCGGTTTCTTTACAATGTGTGGAAACGCTGGTATTTTTGGGGAAAATACATACCTGACAGAAACCAGGCTGTACACCTTAATTAAGAAGCTACATCAAGCAAAGTTAGGGGAATTATTTGGACTCGTCGTTGTGGATTCTGGGGGAACTTGGGGCTCCGCAATCCTACCTTTACTAGGTGGCATGGCCTTCGGACCCCCACCCCTTCTCTACGTTGGCGGTACATATTCTTCCCAAGTCCTCAGGGCAGTCTCGGGGAGCCACATGACCTAATCGCTTTCCAACACCTCATTCTACGTCACCGTAGACATTAAATAAGCTTCAATGGCTTCCTTGTCAAAGCCCAGTTTCAATTAGCCTTAATTACAACATTTAAAGCCCCGCAGTTCTTAGCTGAAAAGAAACTTTATGTATCAAGTGACCAAAAAGTTCATGGGGTATACGATTAACCTAGCTGTGCTGGCTTGTTGCGATCTGTGGGGAGATGCAAGCTATTTCCCGTTAATGATAGGCACGCATTCAAGCCAGTCTATCAATGCGATATTCTTTATTATATCCTCCACTACCTTCGTTCGACTTCGAAGCATTATCTTCATCTCATACAGTATCAGCTGAGCTTGTCTTTTTAAGAAACCGGGTTTAAACTTGCTTCAAGAGATGTAGAAGCTTCTTCAACTTACAAGATAAGGAACTGCCTTATTACTACTTGCAGAAGCTGAGAAGTGCGTCCCAGTGAACGTTCCAGACGTTCCATTCTTACTGCTTCTGTAGAGGTGCGGAGACCAGAGGGGTGAAGTTTGATCCCCTCCCGAAGTAGAGGCGGAGAGCGTGGAGGTCGGAGAGTGAGAGGGTGAACGCAGTAGTGTGGATGGACGATTGTGGACGGAGCTCTTTGCGGGTGAATTTGTCTGCTCAAGTACTCGTAGATTCACCGTCTCACCAGCCCTAGTTGGCATTTTGCCCTCGTCTGTCAGGCTCTCCAATTTCACTCCAATGAGATTGATCTGTTCGAAAAGGAAGGAGAATGAGAGGGAAAAAAATGAGACATCTCAGAAATGCCACTCTCAAAAAAGCACCTCATCATTGAGCATGAGCCTCCTCCGGTTTTAACTTCTAGAGCGCTTTAAAATTTGGGGATATGATGCAATCACTGGTGAAAAGCTGGTAGCCTTAGGAATAGATCTTGCTCTATTTTAGGGAATAAAGCAGAATGACTTGAATGATGCCTCATTAGCAATACCCCTAGATCAACAAAATCACCCTTCCTTAATAATTCCATCCATGTCTGACGATTTATTTGAGATAATTCAATGTTTATACCGTTTAAAAGCAAGGAGAGAAAATGAAATAGTCATGAGAATATTTAATGACTGCGATAAAGACAAATTAAACTAATTTGAGCTCAAAACGTGGTTTTTAGTTAGTAGACGATTTATCCATGTATTCGGCCACCCTGGCATTTCAATTCTTACAGGTTTTACTATCGCTCTCCGGAATGGCCTTTGGGCAGTGACGGTGGCCTCTTAGGTCTTACTAGTTGCCTTTCCCAACTACTTTGGGCTTTGACGACTTCAATAAGACGCCGAGACGCTATAGTTTGCTTTGAATGCACTAAAATGGGGAAAATTCACCCAAAGTGAATAAATTTTCAGCTTTTGCTCCGGTGTGATACTACTTGAATAATATTTGCCTCCCTAGCTTCCCTATCCTTACACTTACTCCGACCCTATCTGAAGGAAGGTGATGTAAAGTACTTCTACGGAAAGAAAAAAACAACATATTTTTGTGTTGCGGGATATTCACCGACAAAGCTCATTACGGATGTATGATTCTCGCCTTATTCACATGCTTATTAACAAAAAACCTACATAATTGTAAAAATGGCTTAAAATTAATTGCAATACTAAAAACTCTTCTTTTATGAAATTTAGGGGGTAAAAAAGTACAGTAATAGAAGTGACTAGAAGAAGCGATATTAAAATAGGAATTTCTGGCACTGCATACACATAAAAGACGCAAGTAGACAAAAATTAGGCTGCTTAGATTCCTTCCACTATTTTAAACTCTATTCTTAGCTTTATGGGAATTCAGCCTCTTTCTTGCTTTGCCTCTCTCCCTTTTCCCTTCTCCAAAATGCGCTGAAAATTCCTCCCCCCCCCCCCGGCAGTAGGTGCATATAAATTTGCCTTCTACAGCGAAAACCTTCCCTCAAGATTTGTCCCCAAGGCCATGACACAGAGCCTGACCTGAAATAAACACACGACCTACCCAGGGCCAGTTAATAGCCTCTGCCAGAGGTGGTGTCGCATAGACCACCGTAGAATCCGTCGGGTGAACGAGGAGACCGTGGAGAGATTTGCTGAGGAGACTGATGAACGGCACTGCTTTGGTTCCTAGGACTTAAAAAGGACGGAAAAAGTTGCTTTTATCCAAAAAGAAACTTCTTCTTCCAATCCTAACTACGGAAAGTAACACCTTGGTAACATATTAATATGCCCAGTTGAATCCTATTTTAATTGGAGATTCACCTCGAATGACTTTATCGGTAGGGCTAAATCATGTTCCAGATCATGTCTACTTTACACGGCCGATTAGATTTCCCACTATCCCGTTAATTTTCCATGTTTGGGTGCAGAATTCTACCCCATCAAAAACCTTCAGGTTTGCCGACTACAGTGAGGGCTTTTTAATGCCGCCTTTCAAAGGCGGACGAACTACGTCCTGAAAAGGATCATCAAATGGTTCAACCCAAATCGATTCAATCGGTGACTTGAACCTGGGTTGCAAAGTGTAGTATTGTGTTGGAATGGCCTCTGAAGTCAAAGAAGTTCTTTACCCTGCTTTCGACGACAGGAAAGACTTCTCAAATCTTGGCTAGCTAATTTCCATCGAAAAATCATGACAAATATTTCATGGTGAATAGTAGACAAATATGGAGAGGAGAGGGGTATGAAGAGCTTCACATATAACTGTAGCGTCCCGAGACTTCCTTGAAGATAAAAGAAAACATGACACTAAGGCTGGAAATATATTGTCAACGTACAGTAGGGCTTGGGACTACTCTCATGATCTTGAGGACAGGCAGCCCGGTGGAGCCCCTAAGTGTCCCGTTGCCAAAACTGAGAGTTAAACAAACAACGCATTACATAGCATCAAATGGTTGTGCGAAGGTAAAAACTAAGTCAACAGTTTCTCGGACTTTATTGCAGCAATTACTGCGTGCAAATTTTGTACACGTCTAAGTCAAGTAGATAAAAATTCAGGAAGCATAAGGTTGGAATAGTTAATGCTCCTTAAAATTCAACACACATACACACATGAACTGAAACAGGTTTTAGTTCCTCTTCACTTGATATTCCCGTTACCACTTTTTGTTTGCTGGCATCACATGTTTTCGGCGGTGATGCAGCGCACCAAGTTACTTTTATGGAAAAGAAAGGTGCCGTAAAATAGCTTTCCCTTTATTGTTTTTGATGATTCAAAGGTGCATTAACACAATAGCCTTTCCTCCTCTTGTTGGTAAAATTTGGACAAACATCAAAAGTGGGTTTAGTGTTTCTAAAAAAAGACAACCCCAAATTACTTCCAGTGATATAGCACTGGCGTAAGGATCATCACAAGCCTTGCTTGAAGTTGGGGTCCTAAAGTGCTGCGATTAAGCCGCACCTTCTTATTGAAGTAACGTTTTTTGCTCAGAAAGGCGTCTTTTTCGACTTCTTGTTACTGGTAAAACAGTAAAATTTGGATTAACTTCTTTACTCCTTATTTAATTGTTTTGAGCCATGGTAGAGATGATTGCTGACGAATGAAAACGGAAGTAGTACAGATGGGAGAATTAAAGGTTTAATATTTTGATTGTTTGTTGAACTTTACATTTGGGGTTCGCGGGCACTAAATGACAAGGCAACCGCACTTCCGCCTAGTAGTATGGCCTCAGGGTCAGGCCAGCAGCCTGCACGCTTGCATCACGTCGTCTTTCGTCTTTAGAGAAGTCTTGGACTCTATATTGATGGCAGCGGAAAGCGTACCCGACCCTAAAGGACAATCACCCTGATTTCCATTCCTGGGTGCTAAACCTTAATGTGACGGAAGAAGAGTATGTGCTGTGATTGGAAGAATTTGTAACTAATCCTAACAGAAGGGGTGTGAATGACATCTATCTTCGGCAATCACCACGTTTCCGTGGTCTGCAGGAATCCTATTAACAACTGAGGCGGCGCTAGACCTGAACCATCCAGACAAGTTGGTTACAGAGCTGTTTACGGTGCCTGCATGAAGACGCCAATTAAATAGACACGTGATGCATTTTTTACCTCTTTACCAGTCGGATAGAACCCAGATGGGCACATTGCTGGGTAGCACTGAAATGAGAGCAACGTGGCAAGGAGAAACGGAAACAAATCCTTATCTCCACGACTCTATTTTAAGACTGTCCATTATTTACAGGCTCCACTTTTATGCCAGTGTCCTCACAACTATCGATGAACATACGAGATGACTTTCACATTTTCACTTCCCCCAATGCAGCTCTCAAACATGACGAAACCTTAGATCCTGTGGAATTGCAAAGAGGAATCAGCAATGGTGCGGTCAAATATCTTCTCTATTGCACGCCAATCCGATAACTGAGCGGATGGTTCGAGGGTGTTTTTCTTACAGCACCGGCTATGTTTTGATGGCTGACGCAAAAGTTTGACAAAGGGAGCGCTGGAGACCATGCTCAAATGAGAAGATGGTAGCTATGTAATACTTTTACTTTTTATTTCACTCTTCTTTTCAGTTTTGCTGTCACTCAGATCTCCGTCTTTACACTTCCGTCGGATGGCATGGCCTCGGCTCCAGGCCAGTATTTCCTTTCAATCCTTCTATACGTCGATTGTACATATTCTGCCCTAGTGTCAACCCTTCTTCAGGTCTTCAGGGAAGTCTCAATGCGTTGCCGCATAATTAAAAACTAATTTATTTAAAAGATATAACCTAAAGTAACACATAAATTACAGGACTGGAATTTACGTGCATGTAGGGCATTTTAGTAACGATTTGCTTTGTAAAACGTCCGTTTCACTGTCATTTTGACACATGACTTCGTTACGAATAAATCAACCTTTAGAGGAGGTTGCGACTTTTATCCCATCAATCCCAAATATAACGGGTTAAGGAAAGTTTGCGAAAGAATCCGGTTGATATTAGCCTTTGTTTTGGCTTTTCGAACATCCTATTTGGTAAAAGTTTTATTTTTTCTTGGTGGCAGCTAAAGTTGCATGAATAGGCCCTCAAACAAAATGAAATATGGCATTTCATTTGCCAAGTTTTAATGTAACTGTAGGGGACCACCATTTATACCTGGAATAAAAACTAGTGATTGCAAACAGATGTAAATAAAGGTGGAGACATTGGAGAATCAAATGACCGCATGATTATTTACCGAGGGCTGTTTAAGTTAATCACTTCCAAAATAGGCCAGAGTTAACCGTTTGTTAAGTCAAATGTTTATTATCTGCGTGGCAAAGGATATTTAGACGCAAACTGTGAACTAATGAAGAAGTTTTAGGGTCGAAATTCACTACGGCCAAGTCTTTTCCAAAGGCGTGAAGACAACCCACCTTGAGAAAGCGAGTTATAGAGAAAGAGGGTCTGTCCAGCCATTCGAATGACTCCAGATTTCTCCAAATTCAGCTTTGATGGTGTCGTCTTGATGCTTCCCTCCGATACGGCGGTATCAGGCAGCGAGACCGGCAACGCTCGAAGTAGGCAGAAGAGGATGTTGCTCTCTTGGTTTCGTCGCAATTTTGCAGCGAGACGGGATTTCTCCTTTCGCCGGAGGGCTCGTTGCTCCCTGGGGCTCAAGGCTACCGACCCAGCCTCCTCCACACTCAGCGCACCCACATTGCAAACCCCTCGGCTCTCTAGAAAGGATCCAAATCACCCCGCAAAATTACTTGCAATTGCAGTCAACTGCAATGTATGTACATACGGTGCCACCGGAATGCACCTTTTAAAAAATTTGGCAATGAAATGACTAAGTGAATAAAAAGCCTATTTAAAATTGTCCGAAGGGTTGACTGATTGCGTGATGACAAACATTAGACTTCATCTCCTCACCAATCGGCTTCGCGGAAGAGACAATCCAGTTTAGGTATAAGAAAAGTAAAAAAAAGGAACATTCAGTAAAAATTGGAGAATACTTGTATTTTTTCAATGATTTTCTTTTGTTTTTGTGCCATCAAAGTTGTATTTTGTGGTATGATGGACGGTGTAGGGTAAACGTAGTGCCTCATCTTTGCGTAGGAAAGTTCTTCAGGCATGCATATTACTAATACATGATTTGCTGGTGCTGATAATTCAACTCTTCCACCATTTAAAGTCATGCACCCATGAAAATCAGAGCGTGAAATAGTGAATTTTTTAAAGTATTCTTAAACATATGGGAAGAGGACATCTTCAGGCAGTGACAAAGCTTGTTATCTTCAGATTGAAATCAGTAGTATACATTGCTTGGAAATAGGGCTTTCACCAAACAATGCGGACACTATTGTTAGTGCATTTGGAGAAAAAAGAATAAAATGCGCGTGATTGACATATACTTGCCTCTTATTACAACTGTTGGGAATCAATTACCAGGCAAATGAAAATCCTTTACTGACAGAGACAGGGTTGTAAATTACTTTGAAGCCACCTTCATTCATTATCCATCTGACATGCTTTCCAAACTCTGCAGACTACATTACATTCGTAAACTAAGAATAATAGGTAAAAATTTATTACTTTGTTTGGTTAACTATTCGTCCTGGTTTAAAGGGTGCTAAAGGCTCCGCGTTTGTGCTTCAGCTTGGCGGCATAACCCTCGGAATCACGCCAGTAGACCAACAGCCCTTCTTCACCTGGGCAATACAAATTCTGCCCAAGTATTAACTTCATTTTCAGAGAAGTCTCGGGGCGCCACATTGGTGGCAGCGAAAAACGCATCCTATCCTAAGGGACCACTACCTTGATTTCCATTCCTGAATGCTGAACCATAATATGACGGAAGAAGGGGATATGGCGCCAATGAGAGAATCTGTGACGACTCCAACAGGAAGGTTGAAAATGACGTCTGCTTTCGGTAAATACCCCCGTTTCCTGTCCAGAAGGAAAACCTCTAACAGCTAAAGCCACACCACTCGGAAACCATCTGGAAAGGCTAGTTACGCAGCTGTCTACGATGCTTGTATGAAGATGTCAATTAAACGTACACGCGATACCCCTCCACCTCCCTACTAGCTGGATAGAACTCAGGTAAATAGATGGCTGGGCAGCAGTAAAGCGAAAACGAAGAAAATAGACGCGAATTCTTATCCCTAGGAAACTACTTTTAATTCCGACCTTTATTAAATGATTCTGCTTTCAGATCGGTGTTCTTATGACTAGCGATGGGCACACGAGATGGCCGGCACATTTCATTTTTCTCCAATACGACTTTCAAACAGGACGAAACTCCAGTTCCAGTGGAACCGCCAAGAGGAATCAGTTATATTACAGTCAGATATCTTCTCAGTTGCATACAAATTCGATGAGTGGCGCGGTTGTTTTTGTGTGTCCTCCCTACGGCACCCACTACGTTACGGTGGCTGGCGTGGGTGATCGAACAAGGGGAGGGTCAGGGATGACCCGCAAAAGGGGGGAAGGGGGTTGTGTAATACGTTGATTGTTTATTTAACTCTTGGTTTAGGGTGTGTAGGAGCTTAAGGCTCTGCGACTGTGCCATTACTGGGCGGCCTAGCCTTCGGGCCATGTTACTGGCTCTATAGCCCTTCTCCACATCGAGAATTCATATTCTGCTTAAGTATTATCCCTTCTTTCGTCTCCAGGGGAGTCTTCAGGTGATATAAAATTCGAAAACCTTATTTTTTAGTACAATTTCTAAATAATGGATTCATAAATCATGGAGTGGAAAATGGGATGTGTTGCAGTTGCGTGCACACCTTTCATAGTTTATCTCATGAAAACTTACCATAAGCTTAAAACTTGTAGAAAAAAATCCTTTCCTACACAGCAATCCTTAAAGCAAACTTTATTCCATTTTTTCTAAGAGATTCGACTTCAAAAAAATACATCTTCTCAAATAGTTTGGCCATGTACTTTACAGGTAGATAAGTCGGAGCCATCTAAGTGTACACCAAAAGTAAAACGAGAAAGTCGTAAAATCCTGTAAAAGCTCCCTCAATACGACAAATAACGACGTGCTTTTGTTATGCAAATACAAAACAGCCTCTTTTAATGCTTTCATGGGTTTGTGAGGCAGTCTGGAGTCGCTTTTACGGGTATTTTACCCAATACTTTCTATGTGATGCGAAAAAAGAAACACCAAACAAATGTCAGCTGTGGTAGTGAACTCATAAGAATTTTCATAGTTCTTTCAAACTGCAAGATCCCTGCCAAAAAAGTTGTTTAATTTGCTAGGGCAGCAGCAGCATTTGGTATGCAGCAACCGTTTTCTCAACGGATGACTGCTGAAACGCCTCTATATCTAAATAATGTGCTCATATTTCCTGAGAGAGTTACTTAGTTCTGCGTAGAAGGGATAAATAACTTCCTTATCACACTTTCTCCTCTTTTATTCGGTCATGTTGTGGCTCCCTACGGAGGGGAATGCCTTGACTATAAGCGGTAAACTTGTCTCCCCGCCCCCATCATATGGGATAATTTTAGCTGCCAAACGGCGCGATTAACGGGTGAAAAAAGAGACAGAAAAGTGGTATCACCCCCTAATGGCATTTCGCAAAGTTGGAGGTGCAAATTTTCTCGCTCCTTCGCTTACTCTCTCCCTCTTCTTCCAAACCGAAAAGAAGGCAATACGTCACTGTGTAAAGGTTGACGAGAAAGATCGGTGTAGCCGCTTACCACTACCGCCACTCTATATTGAAACATCACGCTACGACCGCAGAATCATGAAAAGTTCTCAAACCCGGCGAACATGACAACTTGAACAACGCCTAAAAGCTTTCCTGGGTGTAAACTATTTGCAGAAACATAAAAGTTATCAGGAAAATAAGAAATAGCAGCTTCCGTACATCTTTCGCTACTCTGCGTGTGACATCAGGCACCAGGCAGGATAATTTTTTCCTTCGAAGTCAACTGCGGGCGCTTGGTACAATAGTTCATATCTTGAAGAAAAGTATCCTCCCATCAAATGTATAAGATGGCAGCAAAATCACTGGGAATGGGGAATCTTTAGGGGAGAATGCAAAATGTGAAAAAAATACACGTAGATTCAACTCACGGTTGACAACTTATTTGGGCAAAGCTAAGGTGACACAGATACATTCTTTTGAAGATATATGTGTTTTTCTTTCCTTCTATTTTGCCAATACTTTCGTGACTGCATTAATTAAGGGAAAGTGCATCCGGTGCCCGCGGTCATAACTACCCTTGAGGTTATTTAGCCATCCCCATCTCTCGGCTCTCCCTAACCCCAGCACTGCAGTACTCCGTCAGCACCGTCTTGCCGCCAGCAACACTGAAGTAAAGCAGCTTCCAGAGACGTCTTAAGATTAACAAATCAAATGAGACAAGCAAATCCATTTCTTAGAATTTTTACGGTTAGAGGCATTGTAGTTTTTGGGAAAATGCAGACCTTGGGAACATCAGGGAAAATAATTCCTAAAGCAAATCCTAGATTCCATTCAGCACATAAAGTGCAACTAGAAAGTACAAAAACCCAACTTTTTTGCATTTTCACTAGGTGGAACAAAACTCCGTTTCAAGGGGAGGAGAGATACCCCGACTTGACCGTTACGTCGACACTACGATTTTTGACTTGTTGCTTTAAAAATTGTTTGTTATAATAAAAAGCAGCCTCCTAGTGAAAAGAGCGAGTTAATATGGTTAAAAAGTGAGTTAAACGTTCTAAGCCGTCCAATTTTAAGGTAAATGGAGGTTCTATTGAAGTCTGCCTCAGGACTAACTATTTCAGCTATAGTGCAGAATAAATACTTCAGTATAAAGCAAATTAATGGTTTTGAAGTCGAATCAGAAAGTAAGTGAAGGCGTTGACTCACTGTTCCGCCGTAAAGTTATCAAATTGGAAGCTGGTCTCTTTCGGCGACCATCGGTTGAGGCTTTGCTTCCCTCGGATCCCATGAACACCGACCCCGAGGAGGGGGACGAGGAATAGAGTGTACTCCCAGGAATAGGAGTCATGGTATGAGCAGGCGATGTTGGGATGAAGATGGGGTGGCCGCTGCTCTCTCCAGTCTCCGAAGTGGAAGTCATTGGATAAAGCGTCTGTGTGACTGAGAGGCAATCTCTATTGTTGGGGTTGAGAAAAAACATAACCAACCATATGGAGGGCAATTTTTTTACAACATGTCGAGCCTCAAAAGTGAGTTCTTTTTAGCCGGGAATTTATCATTTTAAATGCTGGTAGACTGTTCATTAATCAAGTTATCTATCCTCCATTTGCGTGACTAAAATTAAGGCACAAGTATTCATGATTGGTGTGTTTTTGATCTCAAAGAAGGAAGTCTAATTGCAGTGTATTTGTAGAGACAAAAAGATCCCCTATTCCTAGCCATCGCAAATGTCAGAGAGATTATGTGGCATTTTGAGGCCCTTGTTGTTGCAACACAGGTTTGTTCCACAAACCGCAGATTTTCCGACAAATTAACTCATTTTTACCGATTGTTAACCATAGGTTTTAAACTCCGCGACTTAGTGCTTCCTATATTTTCTGCGTAAAACCGCCGTTTAGTCCTTAAACCAACACAATTCAGATTTAAAAAGTCCTAGCAGTTGGTCAGCTTGTTTACTTGATTTTGCTCGCTCCCAAGTAAAAGGGTTTTAAGGGGAATAAACAATTTTCTCCGAACAACATAATTGCTTGTCGATAACTCGCCCCGATTCGGGAAAAGCATTTGTTTGTTTTTGTCCCATTCAAATTATTGTCACTGTAGAAACTTGACAACCGTTGCAGTGAATTGCAAAGTAATCCACAAAAGACACTTTTTACCCTTAGCTGATGCAGAATGGACTGTTAAAGAGCTCCGAAACCTCGTCAGCTCATGGAGGCTTGTTAGACCGCCCCCTTCCCCCTTCTGCGGCGACGTCCACTAGGAACTGTTAATCACCCTCATCGGTCGGATAAACTGTGAAATTTTTATTTTCACCATCGGCATTGTTTATACCACGAGGACAATCAGATAAACATAATGTTCTTTTCTGGAAATCCTCCTCTCTCTCGCTCTCTCTATCTCTCGGTTTATGTGTGGGAGTGCATGTGCGCATGCAAAACCACCGTCCAGTCCCAATCACTCAAGTACTCTTGGTGAAAAAAAGAATAAAACTAAGCGTGACTTTGCCTTCTCATTGTTTTATGCCAATTGTGAATAAGCATACGGTAATTTTTTGTCTGCCACACCACCTTCATTTATCGCAATATACATATAATCAAGGGAATAACAATTTGGCTTTTGCTTCACCACAATGCCCGAAAAAAGGAATTTACCTACCGAAACACCTAATATTATCAAAGTTAACTTATATTTTATGCAGCAATTTAAATGAAAAAAATACCACCAGGAGAAGGGTGAAATGTACACTCCGCCTCTAGCTGAATGGCATTTCACGGTGCCTCCGCTCAGGAGGTGCAAACGAATATAGAGTTAAATTGTGTCTAAACCTGTTTAATTTTGTGCTAAAATTTTATACATTGCTATCAGCCCAGCTAACTATTAGGCCCTAAAATAGGCGCATTCACTTGGTGAAATTGGGAGAAAAAATTTGGTTAAAGGGCACATTCTGACCACGCACTTTTCCCGATCCTCTGTGTAGACGTACAACAATGGGACAAGTTACAAAATTGAAGTTAATGACAAAATCCTAACTTTCCATTCTTTAGGCATTCTCTATGGAAATAGGAGAAGTTCTCCAGACTTACTATTTGTCTAGAGTTCAATGAACTTTCAAAAAGAATGCTCGAGGCTTTGTTTGTTTGAGACATAAAATCCTTCATTCAAATGCCTTACTGCCTTTGCAAATGAAAAGTGATTTAAAGACTAAATCAACCCACAAAAATGCGACTTGGGCAAAAAAAGAGTTACATAGTCTTAATTATAAGCAACATCGTCTTCGAGAAAATGAATCGTAAACTATGTATGCTTAGTAATTAAAGTTAGTGTTACATACTGTGAAGTCGCACGTAGACAGACCATCCGAGGCGTGGAGAGGTGCATGGGGAGGGAGGTCCAATTGAGAAGGCTGGGTGGTTGGTTTAGGGGAGGCGCGAGTGAAGGACTCTCAACAGTCGACGGTAGTCGTGGAAGCGTTGGCAGTGTTGAAAGTGGTGGAAGGGCAATAGATATCCCTGCCACCTCACTCTTGCTTGCTTTCTCACTTGCGTTCATACAGTGCTATTCACCTTTTGTAGGAGAGGCACAACAAAACAATCGATGCTACTTAGGCGAATCGCCGCATTTAAGTAGGCACAAAGTCTTGAGATCAGTTTTAAATGGTAAAATCCTTAAACACTGAAACATATTTCTGAAAAATCTCAAAACTGTTAGGAAAAGTTTTTTTTAAGGAACACGGTTTGGTCGCAGAAAATTACCAAATCCTGTAAATAAACAACGCTCTAGCAGTGATCTGTCATAGACTTATTCAATGAATAGTAGTATCGCCCTTTTATTATCAACGTCTGAACAACTACATTCTGGACTTTATTTGTTCAATTCTTTTCTATAGGCGCCACTAGCTATTCGAGACAGTCAGTAGGCGATTGAGCTGTGTGCAAAGAGTCTTTAACTGAGTCTCATCTTCTAGTTGCAGTTAGTGCTGCCCATAAATTACAAGCTTGGAAGGCGCCGATCCAATTTCTCCACCACAGTATATACAGGAAAAGTATATACTCTTCAAATTACAAGGAATACTTGTTTTACTCGAGACTATCTCCATATTGTACCTAAATAAGCAACTGATCAGCTAGATAATCCAACACCTATACTATCATGTTTGGGTGTCCTTGCTTCTCCAGCTGAGAAATTACAGGAGTCCCTCAAGTCTCAAAAAGTCCGTCATTGTACAGGCAATTATCACTATTTACATTTAAACTGTAAAAGGTATCCTTTGGTTTTTAAAGTGGTTAATTTTGAGGCTGAAGTAATGAGTTGTTAAAACTACTAACTTTCGAATGTTTACGGTGCAGGCATTTCAGCAGAGTAGATGGGCAGTGTTGTTGGTTCGGCATAAATTATGCAAACGATGTGTCGATTTTCCCCACAATACCCAAATACCAGGCCCTCCTTTAAATTGAGAATGTCCAAGTTATCTGCGATTTCACCAAAAGGAATCAACCCTTGGCTATTGACAGACGTCAAAATGTAGCAAGATTATGTGCTAATTTCCGGGAGGAGGGGAAATGTTTAATGTTGATCGGTATTTCAAATGACATTTTGAAAATTCACCCGTTTTCTCACTTGCACACATGACATTTCTGCGAGGTCTTTTTTGGCAAGGAAAAGGGAGTTGTCGGGTTTTCCACACCACTTTTGGCGATTTCGGCGCAGGCCAGCGAGCCCACAAACAGACAGTCTGGTTGCCAAAAATGGTAATAGGAGAGAGGAAGAATAGGAAACATGTCTCCTCTTCACACACTCCGCCTTTCTCGTCCTTGACTTGATGTCTAAATCTAGTCCAACGTCTCAAAGTTAGGCTCCTCTCTGGAGGATAGCCTTATTAGTCGCGCTCTGTAAGGTAGGAGTAAATGAGCGAGTACAAAGGATACTTTAAAAAGCTTGTATATCGGTTGCTTCCTGTAAACTTTCAGTGGTATCCTGGTTCATGATATGGATAACTTGTCCTGTAAGTGATAACCATTTCGTTTCCTCCGTTCCTCCCCAAAATTCTGCAACATCTGCTGCGATGATCTCACCAGGTATATTTATTTTGAAGAAATAAAAGAGAGCATAATAAAATTGCTCTTTTTTTCGAAATTAAGTGTGGAAATGAAAAACGGTGGAAATTTTTTGGGAGGTTAGTTTCAAACAAACAAAGACATTAAAATCCATAACAACGAGCAACCGAACAACCAGTTGTCATAATTACGAAGTCAATTAGCATACCAAGCTAAATATAGCCTGGTAAAAAAACTTGCTAGTCTCTAAGCCCTAAACTGGTAGGATTAATCTATCCGAAAATTTTAGGAAAATATTCTTGATGCCAAAAGACGATTCACAGAAAATCTACGTTGACCCGCTGTGTCAATCAGGTTCAAGAAATCCCTGGTCCTTAAGCACACTACAACAACTACCACCAGAATGTTTTTCAGATTTCCTCCCAAAATATCAGCCAGGAGAACGAAAAAACCCATTTCATGTGCATTTTATGTATGCCAAAATAATCCAAATCCCACCTCATATTATTTTTTCCCCAACTTTTAACTTGGTCATGTTTTTGAGGTGACTAATGACAAGTGGTAAGGACGTGTTATTTAAAAATGAGCCATGCTTGGATGGAGAAAATTACGCGTTACCCTACCCTATTTTAACCTCAAATAGAAGTAAAAACAGACTTGCTAAATTGCAGAAGCCTCAAACATGTTTACATCCTCACCCTGATTTATTTTGACGATCGTGAAGGTGAAAGCAAATCACAATGACATGGTAAAAGGGTAAACAAGCATCAAGACTTGCTCTCTTGGATACTTATCTATCCTAAAATAGCACTGCTTAAAATGCTCCTCTAATAATTAAAGCTAAATTAGAAAAATACAAAATAAATTGAAACATACCAGAGGAGCAGGTAAGCCAGCTAAAATTCCTCGATAGTGGATCGTTTGACTGAAATCCACTGGCGTGACGACCTTGACAAGGCATTCGCGCCATTGGTGATTGGGGGTTATAAATGACCTTAAAGGAGGCACGGGTTTGGTAGCTCTCCCCCTCTTATTGGTTAGCCGCCATGGGCAGCCAGCTAATAGGATACGAGATGGAGGAATTCTTTAGGATCACTGCCTTCCACTTTGAAAAATATATGTCACCGAAATCAGAGTTACTTTTCACAAAATCTAGCAAAAACTGATGTTAGAAAGGTTTTTTTGTTCTGTGAGACATTCACCAGTCTTAAAATCCTTCTTTTAAGAAGATAAGCGTCAATGTGCTAGTTGTTGAATCACATGCAAGTTTTATCGAGCCTGATGCTGCTAAGCCTGCACTTTTTCTCTTAAAAGTTTAATCAGGTCACTGGTTTAGTGGATCTTCCAATCGTTCAAATTAAGGTTTAGGCTAATTAGATCGTAAATAAGCTAGGTAAGGATACTTCATTGGCCTTAAGTGTGTTTTTGATTCCTAGAGGCATAACTTATTTCAAATTTGGAGCTTACAGAAATAAACCCCCCAAGAATATGCGCTGAATGAATGGTTTTTATGATTCCTTTTTAACCTAACGATATTCTTGACCAAGCTATCCCTCAGCTTAATGCCTAATCCGCTGATATTCAACAGATCGACTGTCACGTCTGTTCGAAACCATCAAAATGTAAGGCAAATAAGATTAAGAATTTTACAACGTCTATTTGTGCCTAATTTTTTTCTGTGACCTTAAATTTTATCTTTTTGTCGTATTACTGAAGTCACTTCTGCCACCACGTGTGTTGTCAAATACTGTCAGACTTTATATTGCTACATTGCCTCGTTAAATGTCAGAATTCCAAGTTTGAATAGGTTCCACTGACATTTTTTAAACATTACAACTAAATGTGGGAGGTAAGTCCTCTATATTCGTCCAGCCAAGCAACTGCGACAAGCGGAGCACTTTGCTTATCACCAAAATCGGTATCGATGCTGGGATGGTGGTCTGAAGGATGACGATAGATGTGCAAACAAGCTGCTCAAAGCTAAAGTTGGAGTAAAGTGCCTTTTCCATCTTAGTCCTTGTAAAGTCAGCTGATATCTAAAGCGTTTTTGCAAGCAGGCGTCGGTGTTCATCCGCTGCTAAAACGTATGTTTATATAGCAAAGCCACGACCTAATTGCGGATGTGCACAACAATGTTTGTTTGCGCTTGAATTGAAGTCAGGAGCCCCTCGACTGGGTGGCCGATCACCTCTACCTGTCTTCATAAAAGGTAATTATGAAGTGGTGAAATAATTGCGCTTTCTCCACTTCGGTGTAAGTTCCAGCGCGTTGTTTGGGGGTGGGGTGGAAAGGTTGTGGGCTCTGTATTACACCAGATATCAGTCAAATGCAATCGTGCTGTGATTTGAGAAATAAAATATTTAATGAATAGTTTTTGGCAATGTGAAAACTTTCGGGATTCTACAATTTAAAAAATTTATTTGAGAGGATTTTTTGATGAAGATTTCTTCCCGTGGGCATCCTTGAAGTTCACTTGTCTTGCCACAGAGTGGTGAACAGTACATAATTTTGCATCAAGCTGAGTGATGGCATTTTCAAGGTAAGAAAGTAAATGAAGACGTGAGTAATTACAAACTATATTGCGGTCTCTACAATAGATTTAAAAGCATTATGGATGGGAGGCGAATTTATATTTATTATTGTGCATGTGCTCCTAGTGACAACTCGTGACAGCTGTGTATGGCAGATGGATTGACAAATAACACTTCTTTTGAAGTCAAAAATTCTCAGCTTTGCTTTTGTTTTTTTTCTTTTCTAGTGAGGCACTATTTAAGTTATTTTAACGGCAGCTGGATGAGTTCATCCAAGGTAAAGGTACTAAGGGGGCGATATTTCTTTCATAAAATGATATTCCGCATATTTTTGGCGAGACGTCAAGGAAGCGCCCCAAGGCTTCCCTGAAGGCAAAAGAAGGCATTATACTAGGCCATAATATATAACATGCCATGAGGGAGGGCTAAGGGGTCATTGTCATTGCCCAGGTTACCATGCCACCCAGAGGAAGCACAAAGGCGGAGCCTTCAGTGCTCAGGAAGCCAGAACGAAGAGTTAGACAAACAATCAAAGTATTGCACAGTCCTTTCCCTCTCCTTCTGGAGCGTTGACCCTGGCACTCCCCGTGGTCAACCTCCTGAGTCGGCCTTGACAACGAAGTAGGCGTTATAAGGAAAACACCCACTAATCAACCCAGCTAGTCGCCGAATTCGCGTGATAGTGCGGAGGTATCCGACTGCAACTTCAACTGATCCCCCTTGGTATTTTCTCTGGATTTGCAGTCTTGTTCTGTTTGGTGGCTATATTAGGGCCATCTCTAGTCATAAGAACACTGACTAAAAAGCAGTCATGCAAAACAGGATGGAGTTCAAAATAGCTTCGAAGGGATAAGATTTCGTATCTATTCTTCCTTGCCACTCTGTTCTCACTTCACTTCTGCCTAGCCACTTACACAGCTGGGTTCTATGCAGCTAGCAGAGAGTTGGAGCAGGAATTGCGTCTGCTTGATCAACATCTTTATGCAGGTGGCGTTAACAAATCTGTAACGAGATTTTTTAAATGGTTCACGGCTACTGTGGCATTAATTGTTAGTGGCATTCCTTCAGAGCAGGAGACGAGGTGATAGTAGCAGGAGTCGTTGCAGATACTCCCATCTGCAGCACATCCCCATCGTCCCTCGCTTCCATCAATATAGCGCCTTGTGCAACTGATCAACTGAACGATCCCTTCTGTCAGTGAAAAATGAATGGGAAGTTTTTGACCATCATGTAGGACAGAGGCGAATAACTCATGTGGTGGGAGTGACCAGGCACTAGATCATTCGATGCAAGAAATTTTAAAATCTCCTGACAAATGCAAACACGTATATTAAAGACCTTTTGAAATGTTAGCTAAAATCTTCAGCCGAACTCACGTATTTTACGATTTAAAGGCACTAAACCTCTTTTTGTGTTGATGCCACTACTAGGCGATGACTTTGTCTCTGTAAAACAGTCAGTGTGATTGAGATCCACCTGCAGCATTGGAAGCCTTTTCCTTGTAGGAAGGCCTTATATTTTGATATTTGCCCAACCCCAACTTGCATGATAGTTTGCTGTGAAGCGCTCGTCAACTGTCTAACACATTTTGTGCGTTGTTTTGCTACCGTTCGCATCTATTCCACGCACACGCACAGTCTACAAAAGGTTAAGCCATAAAAATGCGAATGTCTCACGTTTTTCAAAGACATTAGCGAAGGGAAAAACCACAAATAGGACTAGAAAATGAAAAAAAATGCTAGCAGATCTTAAAGCACATTTGGCCAGAAATGAAGGCTAAAAGGCTTTAAATGGACAAAGGAGGCATTTGCAACGTGGAAGTTTGACTTTGTTTTGGTTCAGTCATAGGCTGTTACCTAGACATTTCTAGTCCCCCCCGACGCCTAATATGTACCTGTCTTTCCGATTTAAGGGTGGGGGTCTGGATGCACTTTGATAGTTAAGAGAAGGTTTCGGCGTGCAAAAGTGGCCTTAGATGCCTAAACACGGTAACTTTCAAAGTGCCTCTGCGAACATGAACTACGCCGCACCTTATGTCTTCGGAAATTTGCTAGGGTAGTTGTTAAACTGATAGGAGACCTAATCTGACCTCTCAATTTTCATCAGGAAAATAAATTGCTGGACAGACGTTTGAGTTCAACAATCTACAAAGTAAGCACTTGCCAAGTTTAACTCAAGAAGTCCTACTGACCACTGCCATGCTTTGTAGGTAGAATTCCTCCCATCAGTATTTAGAACAGTTACTTCTAGTTGTGAAGGTCTAGAACTCTTATTTCTTTATTTCATGCTCCTACTTTTGCAAGCGTAAAAGCCGACTACGGCCTTTGGCCGACAGTATTGCCCACATTTTGATCCTCCCAAAGCACCCCTCATATAGCCGCGATATAGTGGACTGGAGAAATCATTTGCCTTGTTTACGCGCTTAAAAGTATATTTCCGCGTTGGTAACAACCTTTCTTCGCTCCCCCTCCCCCACCATCTGGCATGCTGCATAAATACAACTTTAAGCATCTATTCGCTTCCTTCTGCCAAAAAAAAATGAGATTCCACCCGTGATTCATTTGAGACTTCGAGGGCCTTATGAACCTAAGGTTACGTCAAAATGCATCTTTAGCAAATGATTTGGATCATTTGTTAGGTCATCAAGTGAGTGTTGTTGGAGTACTGCAAAGCTTTAAATGCATGCTTAACTCTGGCCTGGCCTCTGGGCCATGTCAGTAGCCCCCTCAGCACTTCTGTAGGGCGACATTACATATTCTGCCCGAGTGGTATGTCTCCCTTCGGCTTCAGGGAAGGCTCAGTGCGCTGTGGAATTTCAAGTAGACTCTATTTTCTTAATATGCCTTCTGCAGTGACCTTTGCGACCCGTGTTAATTTACTTAATCTGCTTGGTTATAAGTTAAATCACCTATCACAGGGACCTTTGTCTCAGTGTGAGGTTAAAGTACCTTCACTACATACCTTTCAGAATGGGTGACTAGAAAGCTAGGGGGTGTACTTACTTTGGTGTATTTTAAACCCCTTATTATTCATCTTATCCAAATTTGCGTTTGTTTCCATGATTATTTAATCGCTTTTACTGCCTACAGTGGTGTTGCAGCAAATATGGACAATGAATCAAAAGTCCCTTGTATCTTGTCACTGCTACTCACCGGTTGACACTGTCATAGCTAAAGGCTTTTATGTACTTCAACTCCATCAATTGTCTAACTTAATTAATTAACAACCAAAAAAACTTTTCGTAAACAAAACACGATTTATTTATTTATTTTTGGACGACATTTGCGTGACATCTGGTAAACTACTATAGCTTGCAGGACTATTTTTTGCCTTAAAAAGTGTTTGAACTTTCATGTGCTTATCACTACTGCAGCTAACTTCTGTATTTACTCAAATGAAATCCACATTTAATTTAATTTCCAAAGACGAAAGAAGATATGATACTAGAGTGGGGTATGTATTGTCGACAAAGAGAAAGACTAGGGGGCTATTGACTTGTCTCAGAGGCCATGCCACTCAGCAAAAGTGCAATCACGGAGCCCTAAGTGCCTACAAAACCCAAATGAAGAGATAAACAAACAATCAAAGCATTTTATAGCCTCTCTCTCACTTTGAGCGTAGCTAATAGCGCTCTCCTTCGTCAACCTCGCTCGTTGGCCATCAAGTCGTAGACGGTGGTGCAAAGAATTTGCGTTCATCTAAGAAGGAACTTGCTTGCAGCATTACTAATCCCTCTTGAGAGTTCTACTGGGTCTGGGGTTTCGTTCTGGTTGAGAACTATATTGGGAGAAGGTAAACCTAATGGTCTTCTTGGATGGTCATTGCTAGTAGTAAGAACACTGGTATAATAGTAAAGTCATTAAATGAAGGACAGGTTTCAAAATAACTTCGTGAGATAAGGATTCACCGCTGTCTTTTATTGTCACGTTGAACCTACTTCAGTGCTGACCAACCATGTCTATATAGATTGCATCCTGATAGCAGAGACGTGAGGGGATATCTCGTGTTCACCTCATTGAAATCTTCATGCAGGCACTTTGAGCAGCTCCGTAACAAACTTTTCCAGATGATTAACGCTTCAATTGCTTCAATTGCCAAAGGCATTCCCGAAGTTCACGGAACTGTAATAATTGCCAAAAGTGGACTTCATTCTCACCCCTTCTCTTCAGAGTCATCATAGATTCTCCCAGCCGCAGCAAACGCCCTTCTTCCGTCACGTTAAGATTTGACATTGAGCAGAGGAAATCAGGGTGGTTGAACTTTAGGGTCGGGTTCTATTTTGGCGCATCAAGCCTTGCCCGAAGGCGAAATACGTCTTGTTGTATTAACAGAATGTATTTTATAAATGTATAGAAGGATGAGGCGCTACTGGCACACCTCACGGGCCATGCTGCTGTGGAAAGTACAACGTTCATGCCCTTGAATGCCCGCGTGACCAAAATGGAACGTTAAACAAACATTTAAAGCATTACAAACACGTCTTCTGCTTTATCTCCAATATTAAGGCAAAATTTGCATGAAAATCGAAAAAGATTTACTTTAAGAATACTTAGGAGTTGAGAGCTTTGCATCAGAGCTTCAACCATCAGAAGTGAGGATGATTTCCGAAATTTTAACTTGCCATGTTGGCCCAATCTTGCTAAGAGCAAAGACCTTGAGTAAAAGCCTACCTCTGTTGTCCAAAGTAATAATGCAAAGTAATATCAACTGTGAGGAGGAAACGGAGAGGGGAAATTGAATTTGCGTCTCACCAATGCGTCCTTGCATCGAATTGGTGGTAGGGCAGCTGGTGGGCTTGTGTAATATTATTTTCTTGATTAAATGCAGTGAATAAGGGCAACATTTGCGAAAAAGCTCTTTCATGAAATACTTGACCTATGCGCTACTTTTCGTTACCCTTTCACTAATGTCTGGTTGCTGATTTAGGTTAGTGGCAATTGTTTTAATGCATAAAAGTATATCATGCCTTTAAATTATAATTATGCATCATTATTCTTTGGCCTATTTTCGAATTGTTTGTAGCCATTCACAACACTTCATCACTGGCTAATATGTGGAGGTGAAGATTAAGAAAATTTTAACTGATTCTCCCGGTTTTGATTCGCGACTGCCTCAAACCTTTTCTAGGCCCGCACCTAGGCCCATCGGTTAAGAGGTATGGTTTATTTTTGTGTACACAGAAGGCGGAGAAAGCTACTGACTGGGCCAGATACCGGCACCGTTAAGCGGAAGTGCAAAACCTAGAGGCGGAAAGGTTGGCGTGTGGTTAAGTACGCAATTTAACAAAGTACCAAATTTACACGGTTTGTCATTGATGTCATTAACCACTACCGAATTCTCCCTTTGGGAAAGCTCTAGCTTTGTGTGGTGTTAAATAAATTTGAGTGGACCCGTTGCCAATGTCACACATGTAAGAAGGCATATCTGTAATACCTCATTCGTTTGTTTAAACCTCAATTTTGTTGACGAGGTAGTTATGGCTCTGTCAGTGTACCTTTGCTAGGCAATCTGGCCTCCGCGCCAGGCCAGTAACCTCCCAGCTCTACTGTTCTATCCGAGTATTGTTTTTCCCGTCTTCAGGAAAGTCTCGGGGCCCCACATATTATCAGGTGGTGGGAATTTGGAATATACCGTAACGGCATGTTTCAAGGTTCACTTCTAATGAAAATTTGCACTCGTTTCATGCGATTAAGCAAACTGTAGAAGGGTGCACTTAGATTGCCAAAAATGTCAAATGCCTACACAAAGGCACCGGAACCTGTATGGTAAAAAGTGTAGATACAGCTATTGACCTCGTGATCTTCCATGGGTATTTATGTTTTAAAATCAAATAGACTTTCGGGCATTTCGATTTGACTTAATTTGAAAATGGCATTTGTACCTGTTACATTTTAGGTCAATCAAAATTCTTATGACTGGTGGGAGCTTGAACGCCAGGGATAGATTATCCTCGCACGAGCCTTGTAGGTAAAACTTTGACCTCGCACGAATTAAAATCGCCAGAGAAGAGAATAATGACTCGGAAAATTTGTATTTGCTTATTCTTTTCGATGAAGTATTGCACGTCTTCTCTAAGACATCCGTTTACCTTGATATCATTCCTCTTCAAAAATCTGTTTACGCTCCAGAAACTGCCATTTTCCATTCAAAAGATGAAAACTTTCTTTCCTTTTCAGCATAATCTGTAGTGCTACATTTATTCTATTATTTCAAAGATTTACTAACATCCAAAGAGGAGTTTCAGCACAGAATGACATGTCAGTGCGGTTGGACAGCTTGCTTCAAATTGTCACCAGAATTTAGGATGGACCAACCTTTAGCCATTGTCAAGGTTTACGAGCTCCTGTATCCATTATTTTTACAGAAGCATTCATCTCTGCATCCCATTTATGCAGGATCAAGCATTTCACACACTAAAATGCTCACGGGATTGGCAGTGGAGTCCGAGTCACTATGTTAGGGAATCCCACTTGCAAAAGTAAGTTTGGCCGTTTTTGGAACGCATATTTCATCGTCGTACGAACCATGTTTGACGTCTCCTAAACAGACAGACATTCGTTTGTTTCACGCCGCTGTTCATAAAGAATCTCGATCATTATCATATGCCTTTGCAGGACCATTGTTGCCTGCCATTGTCCTTAAGTTTGACCGTACTGACCATCTTATCCACAAAGAAAGCAGAGGAGAAGTGGAGTAATGTTAAGAATGCAAAGTAATAAAAACGGGCTTAAGATGCAATTAATTTAGAGAATGGGAAGGGTATGTGCAATCGTTTGCTTGGAAAGTAATTAAGCTTGAAAACCTGTCCGATCATCCCTAGGGCGGCATTGTCGTGCTTGCTCACCCGTTGTCTCAAACGCACTCGTCATCAAGCCAAATCATCTGCCCCTTGAAGGCTGAGCAAATTAAAAAATCTAGTCTTGAAAAGGCGTACGAATGATCTTTTCGCTGCCTTTATCGATGACTGTAACTAGGCGCCATTATTCAATGATTAGCTGGTTTGTGGGATCTAATATTTAGGCTGTAACACTTTTTCTTGGAAGGTTGCGTCCACCTGTATGTTAAAATCGGACGAATAAATAACCAAGAGAGTTATTATTTTAATTTATATGGTAATTTGTAACATTTCCACTGT
>NW_020170402.1:185461-222002 GCF_000524195.1 Echinococcus granulosus | reverse complement strand
AGGGAACAGCGAAACATGTTCAGCCAAAAATGTGTTCCATGAACTAGAAGCAATTTTCGGTCATTTGATAATGAGCGCCTCTTATCTTGGAAACGGAAGGCCTAAGAACTCATGCAACCCCAGAATCTTGAACTCATTCCGCAAAGGTAGAAATGCCTCCCCGATTTGGTTTCAAGGGTCATTATGCCAAAATAATTCAACGGACACATGTGTTGCACAATTTCAAGGAGAGACTGGAATTTCACGAAGTATCGTTGCATCCAATAAGGTTGTTTGTATCTTTGGACAAAAAGTGGCTTTTAACAACTGTTTCGCTTGACTGGAACTGCAGTGTATGGTGTTTTTCTGCCGTCAATTCTCACAAATAATTTTTGTCATTTTAATCTTAAAATTGCCTACAAAAATACATTCTCTCATGATACTTACAAGTGAAAAAGTAGGCATCCCTCTCCCTCTCTCCCTTTCTCCGTTTACTCCAGCGAAACATCCGTAGATTTATATCTCGGTTGGAGGTAAATTAATTTGCCACAACGGACCGGAATGTGTCAGATCGCACGATTTCACCAGGTTACACTCTGTCAATTCAGTTAAATGTGTAATAAAACGAGAGACTTTAAAATCAAAATTAACGAAATTGATAATGAAGGGTGTAAGAATGCAAGACCACATGTAAGTGGCGGGGGTAGGGAATGATCCCCTTTCGCGTTGATTTTCGCTGCAAAGAGGAGCTTCTAAGGGTAAAAAAATCTTGAAAGACACATAATAAAGATTTTTACTATGTGCTGTTTGCTTTGGTATCGTGAAAAAGTACGTAATGAATTATGTGGAGTTTGCATGTACCCACAAATTTAGACAGGCAGAAATTACCGTGATGGGTGTTTAATCCGTTCGCGGACCTGCAAGTGCCGCTTACTTACACCAGCGTAAGGGAGTCCAAATTTTTACTTCCTTAATAAGGATAGAGGACATGTTTTCCCCTGTTCTTCTTCTGTAAGCACTCCAGAAATTACGTAGTTCTGGGTAATAACTAAAAAAAACTTCTTGACTTCCAACTCTCTTTTTAGGCGCATGTCTTTGCTATCTCAACTATTAACCCAAAAACTTAATCCGAAGGAAATAAATCAAATGGTAGGGGAGAATGTTTCAAGGCATTTTACAGACAAAATTACTTTTTTCAATTGAATAGTCTGGAAAATTTCGCACATCTTTTAGCATAAGCGTTATGGGGAGAAATTCCATCTATTTTTAGTCAGCTTATGCTATTTTAGCGATCTAATGTAACTTGCCAAGACTTCCCTGAAGGCGAAAGAGGCCATGATACTCGGACAGAGTATGTACTGCTGGACTACAGAATGGCCTTGGGGGTTACTGGCATGACTGAGAGGCCCGGCGATCCGGCAAACTTAAAGTAGAGGAACCCTTAAGTGGCCCGTTACTAGATTGGAGAATTTGAAAAACAAAGTAGTGCATAGCTCTCCCTCTTCCTTCCTAAATGTCGTGCTCGACGTAACCTTTGGTCAACCTCCAGCGTCAGTCACCACAATATAGCCAGTGATGTAAGAAAAGCAACAACCACGAACCAACCTTGCCAAGCTTTGAATTTCCATGTAACTGAGAATATACTAAACCACGTCGTCACAGATTTTTCTTGGCAGTACCGGTAGACTAGGCGTTTCATTCTGTAAAGGAACTGTATTAAGGGACGGGGCATCGTGCTGGCCATCACTCGTTTCTATCGTTAGTCGTTCGAAAACTGACCCAAAAGCAGGATCATATGACAAAGAATGAGGTTTGACATGGTGTCATGGAGATAGGATTTTGCGTCTATTGTTCGTTACCACTTGGTTTTCACTTTAGTGCTACCCAGCCATGTATCTATCTGGATTCTACCCAGATACTAGAGAAGTGGTGAAGGTATCGCGAATTTGCTTCATTGACGTCTGTACATGGCTAGTTTTACATCGGTTTTAATAACATTCCTGTAGAACACGGGGATGGGGTAGTTGCCGAAGATGGATGTCATTTCAGATCTTCAGCTAGAGTTCGCCACATATTCTCCTGTCCGCAGTTTATCCTCCACTTAGCGGTAGAAATCAAAATATTTGTCCTTTAGGATTTGGTTTGCTTTCCGCTGCCACCAGTGTAGTACACCGAGACTTTTATGAAGACGGAAGAAGACATAATACTCGGGCAGACTATGTAGTTTTGATCCACAGAAAGGATTATGGCTACCAGCGTGTCCCAGGGTCCAACGAGTCAGGCAAAGATGCAATGAAGTGGTCTCAAATTGACCCCGTTACCAGAACAGAGATTTAAACAAACAACCAAAGCATGACAATACGCTTGTAATAGGCGCTGCATGTTTTGTTAGGATATTTGACTTCTCTGGTACTTCTGGCTTCTTAAGCCTTGGCCTTCTGCCCATACCCACTGCTGCTCAGCTCTTCTGGGTGATGCTAGTAAACCTTCTCCCACAACAACACCTTATTACCCCGTTAGAGGGGATTGGAAACCCTACATGCTTGATTAAGTTGAACCAAACCGCAGTCTGATGATCGCATACCGAAATTTGAGTGGCTGTATTAATGGGGACTCACAACAGAAGGGCGGTCAATGTAGCTTTTCCCCTTGACGGTCACTCTAATCTCGTATTCCGTGTGGCGATAACAAGCAAAAGAACCATAAAACTGTTGCTAAAGAGCAAAGAGAACTTTGTTTCACTTATAGTTTCTGTGGTCGTCCCCTAGCCACTGAACTTAAAGGACCCCTCTAATCGCGCAGTATGTAACCAAATATTTAGGAAGGAAGTAATTACTCCTATGGTGACTATTAGAGGGACATATTGTAGGTGCAAATGAGAGATGTGCATTCACAATTTTCCCATGATTGATGGATCTCACACATAAAAAATTCCTCTTAATGGCAGATGCAGCAGTAGCAGCACCGGAACACTAAATTGTCCTGTTCCTATTGGTGTTATAAATCCTCCCAAATCTAAAGTGGAATTCTATCGGACGTTCATAGGATGCTCTCTTCCATCACCCTATGGATTGTATTCCAAGTGGAGGCGAAAGTGAATAACTCTATTGTCCCATGCTGTCCGCCACAAAGTCCTAGTTAAGCACCTCTGGGTGGCCATTTGAAACTTCACAGATTTTTTTAATGTCAAATATATTGAGCATTCTAGTTACTTGAGTCAGCTCCTAATCCATGCTGCGCGGTTCCTAGTATTTCAAAAGGTTCAAACCCCACCTTACGCCTTTGTAATCGCCTCAAGACTCCCTCTGTCATTCGGTGTGTTTACGAGGTAGATTGGATCTAGCTTATGAATGCTTACTACAACCTCACCCTTATTAAAAACGATCTGAGCGTTGGGCAGTTAATGAAAGTTTAGAATATTCCGAAAGGTTCAGCAATCAGAAGCCATTTCTCTCAATACACAACCAAGGATATCGTTAAAAATGAAGGCTCTAATCTGGGTTCGACCTTAATAATGTGAATGGTGCTTTACTAGACATTTCAGCCTCAAGTGAATCCATCTCCAAAACACAAAGTTAGGGTTTGCTCAGATCATCCCCTATTGTCTTTCTTCCAACTATTCTGTGTTGTCGACCTAAGGAAGTGCTTGGAATCCACTGTCATGCCCTGAAGGCTGCGACGCCCAGTGGAGGTAAAAGTGGTGAAGCTCTAAGTGGTCCATTGCCAAAGCAAAGAGGCAACTTGATGGGGAGGTTTGAGACGCCAACATTTTAGCACTTTAAGTTCCTTTTTTGAATCTCGTACTGGAAGGTCCTAGAAACGCTCACAAGATCTTTTAAGAGTCGTCAACATCTCTGGTCTCCTATCTGTTACTCGTCCGGGCCCACACATACTGTCCACCTTCTGCAAGAGGAAAGACCTCCGATCTGGGGTCTTTATCTTCTCAGGTCGTCTGTTTAGGAGCGAGGCAACATTCGAGCTCCCGTGCGTAAATAGCAGCTTATAACACCTTTGTGTAACAAAGTCCACCGGTTTTTCAGGTTTAAGGATCCACTTGAGATGAATCGGCATATCTGACATGCCATCATTTGGCCTTGCTACTAATTCATATGTAGAATTGGATAAACGCAACCGCTTTGACTGCGGCAACTCCTAAGGTCTATTTCATAGCTTCTAATCTCCACGTTGGAGCAGGTTTGAGCCATGACCGGTTTATTTTAGACATGTTAACAACTTGTGCTTGGTTTTAATTTACCACACTCGGAAACTAATTAGTTTGTGTCTCCGGGTGTCTAGACTATGTTGACTGCAAATGAAAAACGCCAAAATCATAAAATTAATCCGAACACTTAAATTAACCGCGAATGCATGCTCTAGTGGACATAATTGAAATGTCGATGAAAAAAGCTCCAGCAGCTTCGGTGCCGCACTCACGAGACGCCTAAATATGTGGGAGAGAGAAAGAGAGGAAGTGAAGCTGGCATCGCAGACGGTAAATTATTGAAAGGCTGCGAAAGAGAACCTAAGTACCTAGGTGAATGTCTGAATATTGGTTCACCGTTCTTCCATGATCATCAAAACAGTTGCACTTGCGTGCGACGAAGTCTGGCGCCCTTGTCATGGCAAACACTTATGCGCGTTCACTCCACCTCTCGTTCTTCGAGCCTGTGTCTCAACTGCAAATATGAGGGTTGTAAAAAGAACACCACAAGTCTTCTAAATTAAAGCCAATCATATGATAAAAATCAAACATAAAGCGAATCTAAAGGAAAACAAGCCTTAGAAATCCATTTATTGTACTTATTTCAGTTCTCTGTGCAAATAATTCCGCCTACCTCCATTTCAAGCCCCTTCTTCCCAACTGTGTATCCTGTCTCGCATGTTATCATGTGGTCGCCTAAGGCTAATGACAAAATAAAGCAATAATTACCCTGAATTTGATGAAATGTCATCGAGGGGAGTCATACAATAGGGATGGGGCAGCATACCTCTCGCTCATCCTGGAGTAGCAGTCTTCTCACAGGCGAGGTTTAAGGTCTCGAGCTTTTTTGTAAAAGTGGTAATGGGGTTTTCTTCAGGCTGATTTGTTACCACCAGATGTCACCATTGTCGAGGCTTTTCAAGTACACTTTTGAGTTGTGCTGCATCGAATGGAAAGGTTTCGACTGTAGCAATCATTTAACAAACAACAAGAAATTCACGACCTTCAGTAAACTGTACACGTAAAGCAATTAATATGCCATGGAGGTAAAGTGATGCATGCCTTTAAAATGTGGGATAGCAGTTAGGGGACCGATTGGGGACAGTTAATGTCATGCTTGTTCACTTGATGAATGTTGGCACCCAGCATTCGTTTCTCAGCCCTAGTCAAGTAATCAAAATGCATTCCATTAATCCGTGTGACATCCGTTACCTCGGCGGCATTCCCCTATCTTCCAGCTGATATTGATGTTAATGCATTCGTCCATCACTAAATTAGGGCAAAATGTTGCGAACTTTCCACTATGACAAGTGAATGCTCAGTCGTTATCAGAGATTTAATATTACAGAATTCACGGGAAAGTGCTTTGAGATGCAAGACTTATTTCCACCCAGTTAGTTTTCCACTAAATACTACTAAAATGTCTTTTTATCTCCACAACCATAGCTGCGTTTTAGGCCAGGAGACCAATGTTTTAATCGCTTAAGTCCTTCTTTGGCATTATTAAAGTTTACTCTATATCTGCCAAATTTGGTATTCTACATTGTGGCTAACATATTGGCTTCTAATGAAACTATCTTGCCAACCTTCATTACCACTCAGGTTCCTAAAAGTTTGCTAATTTTACGATTAATTTCCACAAAGACTAAATTATTCAAAGCATTGTTGCTTAAATTTTAAAGGTGGTGAAATTTTTTCCACATCCACTGCCAATAGCATTACCCTTTACAGCATATCAAAATTCCGACCAATGACCTTACTCATTGATTTTGCTGTCACCGGGTGTTTGACAATATTTTGAGGCAGGACTATCATCATTTCTGGTTATTTATGGCCAGTCAATTGTTCATTAGACATCATTTAAGGTTTGGTTCATGTTCTGCTGAAAAGTGGAACAGTCCTTCTATGCTTTTGGGACTTTTAATGAAGATTTTGTAATCCTCGAGACTTTTGCCTAATTTGTTGCATGGAAGTATGGATGAAGCTATGCATATCCAGACAAATTCTAGTAAAACTCATCTTGAATTTAACTGCTAAAACACTTTCAGCTTGTTGATGTAGCTCAGCTTTTCATGGGAACTTATAAGAAAAGCGGCAATTAACAGCCTCGATCAAGACATTTATGTCTGCAATTTTCCACCATTGTTTTAGTTTATTTACGGCTCCATCATTAATAATACTCAAGCCGCCTGGATCTTAGCCGTATTTGAGACTTAGAGGGCGAAAGAAGAGCAGAAGGCTACTAGCATGGCCTGCAGGCCATGCCACCCAGAAGGAGTATAACAGAGAAGCCTTCAGTACCACGTAGAGCTAACGGAAGAGTTTAACGAACAAATCAAATCATTACATAGCCCCGTCTCCTATGTTGAGTGTCGTCCCCGGCGCTGCCCTTGGTCAGTCTTCTGCATCGGCCATCACAATGTAGTCGGCGTTGCAAGAAAAATTGCCCAAGAATCAAGCTCGCTAATCATTGAATTTGCGCGCAGCTGAGACGATTTCTGCCTGCAATGTCACTGATCCTCCTTGACCATCCAACAGGATTCAAAGTTTTGCCTTTTAATGGAAGTGAAATGAGAGAAGGGCCATGTGCTTGTCATCCTAAATGCTTATCGCTAGTCGTGGAAATACTAGCCTAAAAGCTGACGGTCTTTAAAGTACTGGCGTGAAAATGAGGTTTCGCATCTGTTCCTCCCATCAAATTGTCCTCTTGTCAGTGCTTCCCAACTGTCTACTAATTTGGGTCCTGTACAGCTAGAAGAGAGGTGGAGGAGGTATCGCGTGTACACTTCATTTACATCGTTATCTATGTACTATAGGTAGCTTTGCAACGAACTTTCCCGGATGTATCACGGCTATCGTGGCTTCAATTATTAATAGCTTTTCTGCAGAATAGGGCACTAAAGTAGTTGAAGAAGGTAGAGGTCATTTTCAGCCATTCTGTTAGGGGTCATCACGGACTATCCTATCCGCAGCACATGCTCTTCTTTCGACACGTCAAGGTTTGGCTTTTAGGACTGGAAATCATGAATACTATTCTTTAGGGTAAGATTCGCTTTCCGCTCCATTAGTCTTCCCTGAAGTAGAATGTAAACATAATACTATATCTGAATATGCACTGTCTACGTGGAGAAGGACCGAAGGCCATGCTGCCTGGTAAAAGTACAAAAGCGGAGCCTTAAGTGCCCGAGAAACCAGGAATGGAAAATTTAAACGAAGAACCATTGTATTATGTTTGAATAAAATTGTGTCTTATTATAAAGACACAAGATTTAAACATGTGTTTAAACTTTTTTATGAATTACTTTATTTCTCAGCATAGTTCTGGTTCTTTAGAAACTTTACCAACATCTGCTGTTAATTCATCTGTAACGAGACTTTTGAAGGGGATCGCTGCCCTTCTTTTCTCAGCCTATAACAAAAATCTGATAAATAATTCATTCGACCAGTTAAAACCAAACCATTCTGCGCTTAGTTTAAGAAAATCGAATGCCCTTATTCATCAGAGTAAAAGGAAGGGAAGGAGGAAAAGGAGGAGGCCGAGGTGGAAGAGGAGGAAGAAAATTGGATTGCCTACCGTTAGCCTCTGGCTCGACGCCATCTTAGAGCCAATGGTTAAAAAAATCGTCAAAACTCGTTTTTTTTTTGTAAGTTAAGGGCAAATTTCACCACATTAATTCAACATTCCTCTTTAGTTTTAGATGCAGAATTGAATAGACCACTCAGGGGACCTAACAGTAAAACCTTTTGTAATGAATTGGCCTTTTCCCCATTCCACTTTGGAGAATGAGGCATAATATGCAGCGAAACGACAACCAAGACAGAGGTGATGTCACCAGCCACGTCTATAACAAGTCACGGAGCTTAGTGGTGTATTAAGGCGAATGTTACTCTTCCTCTCATGTCACTTATATCAAAGAATTCTGATGCAATTTCTTCGTAGTTTAGACCCATTCACCTTTTTTTATCAAGTATAATGAAGCAAATGTACCTTTTTCAATCAAAATGAACAAGAGCAACCTAGAAGTTGTCGAAGATTTTTTTATCTCTTACACCCCACATCAAATTGACTATACTTTTATTAGGTTACGAAAGTAATAAAGTTCACCAAGGGATCCAAATCAGCAGAATACCTGCAAGTGGGTAGGCAGTGCTGCAATGAGAACAAAGTGGCAAGTGGAAAAAGACGCGAAGACTTTTGCCTATGAACCTACTTCAAATCCTGTCCTCTATTAAATAACTCTGTTTTTAGTCCAATGCTCTCACGACTAGCGATGGAGGTACAAGATGGCCTGCACATGCCCCTTTCAAAATACAGTTGCCAAATTGTTGGGAGAGATTGGTGATGTTAATTTCATATATCGTCTTAGTTGCATACAAAATCGGTGACTGGCTCTGTTGGTTCGTGACTGTTTCTCCTTGCAGCACCGATTACGTTGTGATTGACGATACGGGACGATGAACAAGGGGAACTCCGAGGACGCCAGTTAGGGGAAGAGAGGGCTAAGTAATGCTTCTATTGCTTATTTTACTTTTCTGTTTTGTTTCTCCGGCACTTAAGGCTTTGCGAGTGTACTTTTGCTAGGCGGCATGGCCTTTTTGTCACGACACTATCCCCCCTCAGCCCTTCTGTACATCGGCAATACATATTCTGCCCGAGTACCATGACTTCTTTCGTCTTTAGTGAAGTCTCGGGGCCCTACAATGGCCTGCATACTAAATAAAGACAAACAAGAACCATTTTTTCTAAATAATCTTCTTTTCAATGGTGCAGTCACCTTACAGCCCTCATTAGTGTTTGTCTTCAAGAGGTCGACATCTACTCATAAACACTGGAAGCGAGCTAAAGAACGGGCTAGTTTAGTATCATTTCACATTCCCTTGCAATGACAGTACTGTGGCAATTTCTCCACTTATTACTGCGTCAATGAAGACTTTCTGAAGATAGAGTCAAAGTGGGGATTCATTGTCTGCGGGTGGAGAAGCCTGAAGTGGCTAGTTCAAGGGTCCATTGTATCCACCTCATTAAACATTCCCCCTGCTGCCATCTTTAAATGATGCTGGAAGGATCAAATTTTGAACTAGCAAAAGAATCTGAATGAGGACCATTGAAGTCCTCAGCTGTCATAGTTTGTCCCCAGACATAATTGTCACCAACGTCCAAAAGTTGCCGCGTACTAGCGTTCCTACCTTTACGAAGGGTTACTATTGATGGCCTAAGGCTGTTTTTATAGTTGAGGACTTTTCTGAGTCGAGACGGGACATACTTGGTAAACTGCCTCTGATTGTGAAATGGAAAGTACCGCGGTGGTGGATTAAGAAGTTGACCACACCCGACTCTACTTCCTTAAAATTAGGGGAATTAATAGATTTGAAGACACTCTTCCGAATATAGACCTCTGAGGGACGTCGGCGAACATGGACGTCCGGCGTGTCCTATTGTCAGTCATTAATGCACAGGGCGCCTTCTCTTGACTAAAGTTTTCTGGCATGATTTGACAGCAAAACCCAAAGTAGCCGATGACTCACGCCTCTGATCAGCTTGGGCAAGTGTCCAGACTAACTAAGGGGTAGCATTTGTCAGGGTACACGGGCTATCGCCTGAGGGGTGTACTGAAATGGTCATAAATAATTCTTGTGGAAGAATTCAAGCAAAGTTTCCGGAAATCTTGTAGACACTGCCATCATGAACTCCATCTTCCCGGTGGAATGAATGGAATGTAAGTCTCAAGGTACAGTAGTCTGGTCCACGGCTTTGAGTAATCTCCGTGAGCCTTCGTTTGTATGTCGATTCAAGGCTATAGCAATGAAAGCAGGGTGAAATGGTAACACCTTTTTATTCCACAAATTAGATGACCTAATTGAATCGGTAACGGCCATGAGAGGAGTCTTTCACACGTACTTGCTTCTTCAGCAGTAGCATGTTGAGGCGATCAACATGCAGAACAAAAATGGCACTGAGTTGTTGGAAAGCATAAAAATACGTAGCTAGTGCATCAATCCATCACTAAACCGTTGCAGTGAGGGATTTTGCCTAATAAATTTTTAGGATTATATTTGAACGCGAAAGGTAGGGTTTCCTTAAGCGCCTGAGAATAGCTACGTTCAGCTCAGCTAAGATCAAATCCACGAAAAGGGAAAGTCGCTGTGCTCTAGCACGGCGCTAATTCCCATTCGAGGGACATCTGTGATAAAGGCTGATGGTACCTACGGGGAAAAGGAACGCCAAACAACTTACGAAGCATGAACATTTAAAGTGCTTTTGAGTTGCTTCTTCGTATACGTCAGATTGGCCGATTGAGGGCTAAATGAAGAATTTCGTTAGACCAGTAGACTTAAGTTTGTAAGTTAGAGTTTCTCCTTTACGGATGACTCATGTTATCCACGTCTTCGATATACGACAAACAGACCGGATGCGCCCTTGTCAAGCACGTGACACTGGCATTTTGAAATCGGCGAGTCCGCGCAGCGGCATGACTTACGATTTCTTCGAGGGTTTTGTAGCATTTAAATTCCCCGTAAATACGCGCTTGTGTTAGCGTTCCAGCCACTTTTAATTACAATTGCATAGAATCATCAGCTCTGTAGGCACAGTCTTCAAACAGATTAAAAATGGGGATCCAGCTCTGGGGTGATCAACTTAAGCAACCTACTTGTCACGGAGACGGATCGTTTCCTAGTCAACAGGATTACTACAAGATGCTCAAGACGAAATTTGAAGTATAAAGTTTCTGCTATCGGAATTCTCTTTTCGTACGGGTGCTAATTTAAAGTTTTCAGGCTGCATGTTTGTTAGTAAAGTGTTCTGAAAGTGATAACTTCCTTCTTAGCGTATGCACATCGTACCCGATAGCTCAGAACTTCCACCTGACGAGAATTTGCTTCAAAATTTTAAATTTTCAACACGGCTTGTCTTTTTCCTAGCCAAATAGCACTATGGAGTTAGGAAGCCTCTAGTCCAAAACTACTTATGCGCTGTAGTAAGCGAAACTGGGGCCGAATTGTACTTGACATAAGCGTTTATTCCTGGTGGTAATGCGATTACACAACAGCAACCAAGGAAACCAGATATCACTGATGGCCGAATAACTGACAGTCTCCTAAAAATCTGGTTAGAAGATCTGACCAGTTCATTGCACAGTGTCGTCACTAGGTGTTCATGCATCTAGACGAGTCAGTTTTGTGGAATAAAGTGGGTAGTTTGTGATGCATTAAAAGACGCTCATTGATTTGATTATAAATAAACCCTTTAGCTTTATCACCAGTGAAAATGTTAGTCATTTTGAGATTTGTACCTAATGCGTTGAGAGGCCACTAGCATGACCCGGGAGTTAAGCCGTACAGCGGAAGTACAAAAGCGGGGATTTTAAGTGCTCGTGTAACCAAAATAAGGCGTTAAACAAACAGTCAAAGTATTACTTAGAGGCCACTCCTCCTGAGCGATGTACCCGACGCTCCCCTTGGTTAACCTCCCGCGTCGGCCACCACAACATAATCGGTGTTGTCGACAAATGCCCATGATCCAACCATGCCAGCCATCAATTTTGCGTGCATCTGAGAAGGCACTTGACTGCAACATCACTGATTCCTCTTTACAATTCTACTAGATCTGGGATTCCGTCCCGTTCCTGACCTGTGTTGGAGGAAGGGGAACTATGCTGGCTGGTCTATAGTTAGGCATTAGAACGGCGACCTAAAAACAGTCAGTGCTTCAGTGCTGCCCAGCCATGTCTGACAGGTCTCCATACAGCTAGCAGAGGTAAAGGAGATTTGGTGTGTTCACCTAATTAGCATCTTTATGCAGGTACCGTAGACAGCTCCGTAATGTACTTTTTAGGTGATTTTACAGCTACTGTAGCTTCAGTTGTCACTACCAGTCCTACAGGACACGGGGCTGTCAATAAAATTATCAAGAATCCACGTTTACCTACGTTACTCAACTGGGTGCGGGGGGTGAGGATCAGTTCACTCTTGATAGTAAAAACTGTAAAATTTGTAAACAGCCTGGATATTCCACACCAACTTGATACTGTTTAGACAACCTCGAAGACCACAAACAGGCTGGGATCTGGACCTGTGAGAAATTAAAGATCCCTACAAACATCGAATAGTCACAAATCAGCTCCAAATGGAGGAGGCTATGCAGTTAGCCTAAATTATAGCCTTCAGCTTGAATTCTAATGATGAAAAGCGGATCTAAAATCAGCTAACTAACCACCTTGTAAGAAATATCTCCTAATTGACCAGTTCTTTCAGGTTCAAAATGCAGCTTTATTTGCTTATATTCCATCGAAATAAACACTAGGGAAAGAAGCTAAGATGGACGAATTCATTTTAATCCGAAAGTCAGCAAAAAAGGAGAAAAAGACTATTCTTCCCCCTGCATTTGAATGGGATATGCGTGAAAGGAATACTGCAACGATTTCTATTGAAGGTGGAAGTCTTCACACGCAATAACACTCCATTTTAGGTCAAATCCATTCAGACGATGCATTCACTTTGCTACTGTTTACACGAATGACTCACAGCCTGGGTCGCTGTGTCGACACGGGGTCAGGACTGCAGTGCCTGCCAAAAGCTTAACCTAAACCACTGTCACAAAATCTTGATTACCCTTTCACAATAGTGGAATACAAAAATGAAGCCGTCTCGGTTTATCAGCCCCTAGGATAAGAGAGTGGTCCACCAGCAGTCGTCTAACACGCTTGGAGAGGATTACTTTGTACGCTGAGTTTCAGGGCCAAATGTGGTCAGCCACTGATCTAGAATTACTCTCCTGTAGCTCGTCTGGAGGGTCCACCACGGCTTGGACTATCGTTCGGTCCAAACTAAGGCTAACGCGTTGAAACCAGTCCTCTGAACGTGTCTTATCTCCAACAAAGAATCAACTTTCTAAACTCTAAGCCAAAATTTAACTCTTAGAGCTGGAGGATGGAATTAGAGTTAGAAAGTTCGTGACATGGACAGCATAACCACGGTATATACCAGTTTCTTAAATATTTAGTTTTGATTTTATTCCCCCCCCCCCCATCCACAATTTATTACCGTCCCCTTAATGCCACCCAGTCTTGCCCCTGCATCAATCCTTAAGCCCTGCAACCCAAGCCTTGTCGTGGTAGTAGCAGATCATTCATTTCATGTTGGCGCTTCACTTCAAAATTCCACTCGAGGTGGGGGCAGTTATCGAGGTGCAACATATTGCCTCCAAGAACGAAGCATAATGAATATCGTTTACTTCTCCTTTGGTCTATTCTTTTCTCCAAAAATAGAGTAAGTAGTTTGTAGTCCCCCTAATAAATTGCTTAACTGTTCCAGTTATGGTGCCTCGTAAATTTGCCAAGAAATACATTTCCGGCACACCATTTACTGGCCTTACACGGTACGTTGGGTCAAACCACTATGGTTAAGATCGAACTAATTCAAGGAAGCTAGAATGCGAGCTTTATTAACAGTTTAGCAGCTCATCCGAGACTACAAGCTCCTCACGCATACGCGGAGGAGGAAGTGGACCCACACCTCAGTGGCGCCAATTGTGTATCAAGTTGAACCGGTCATGGAGCTAAAACATTTTTTTTTTTGCTAGGTGCACTGGTGTATTTGTCTGGGTGTCTTGGTACGGTATTTTGACTAAAGCCACAAAAAAGTTAATGCTTCTACTCGGTTAAAGAAACGTGCACAGAGAGGTGGAGTTTTTCTCCTGCCTACATATTGGTCAGGGAACACATTTGTGTGGCCCGTTCAAAGGCACCTCTCAAGGTCACCTGCCCGAAAGGCTTATTGTGGTTGTATGCAAAGCAGAGCGCCTTATCAGATATGGCTGTAAACATAAGGACCCTAATTTATCTAAACTTGGGTCTCGATGCAGTGTCAAGAAGGTTGACAGGAAATCCAAAATTAAGAGGTGACACTTTCTACAAGACAGTTGTAACTGCCACTGTGTCCACATCAGAAAGATACCTACGGCGTCAGTTGAAAGTCAGAGAGCATTACGAATATGAAGGCTTTCGAGTAGGTTTGGAGAATGAATCCAACGAACACATGTCAAGTTTTGGGTCCCTAGAACTGTTTCGCTGTATAAGGTGACAAAGTACTTTCGTGTGACGCTTAACAATGATCATTCCAGTCCACAATTCTTACCAAACAGGACACAAGGTAGTGAAATCAACCATTACCACAAGTTCTCTCTCTGGGAGCAGGAATACAAGCCAATGGAGGAATGTAGAGGGTAAAAGTGAGGCGGTACCTTCACTCCTATCCCTAAAGTTCAAGGTCCCCCAAGGGAAATTTTTATTCTGTGAGATAAGGAGCATTGCGTTGCGGCATAGGAGTAGGCCTTTTTTAGGCTGATTCACGAGTCAGTTTACTAGCACACCTTCGAGTTCCATCACTTCTCAACGTTTAATTCTGCTGTTCGGTACACATACACACTAACAAAGCATCATTTTGTGGGAATGAATTGGTGTACACCTTGAAATTGTAGGGTGTCAGTGAGGGAAAGGTTTAGGAGCTACCTAGTGTAATACGTTGTGTACCTAATTCTCGGTTTTGGTAGCGGATCTCTTGAGGGCGCCGCCATAGTACCTTTACCGGCCGGTCTGACCTCGGGGCCATGCTAGCAGCCCCAATTCCTACCGTACGTAGACAATACATATTCTGCCCTAGTATTATTTTCTTTTTTCATATTAAGGGGGGTCACGGGGCACTACAGCGGCAACAACGGCAAGCAGCCCCGATCCTAAAGGACAATTACCCTGATCTCATTACTGGATGATTAACTTGACAGAAGTAGGGCATATACTACGAATGGGAGAATTCGTGACAATCTCTAACACAAGGGTTGAAAATACCGTCTACCTTCGACAACTACCCCAGGTCCCCATTCTGTAGGTAAACTATTAATAACCGAAGTGACAGAGCCGTGAGCCATCTGGAAAAGCTCGTTAGAGAGCTGGTCATTGTATCTGGATAATTATTTAAAAGAAATGAAAACAATACCTCCTTCACCTCCCTACTAGCTAAACGGGATCCAGACAGATAAATGGCTGAATAGCACTGAAGATAGAACAAAGTGTGAAGCAGAAATAGACGCGAAACCCTACCCCCATTAAGCTATTGTAAACTCCGTCCTTTATCGAATGACTGCTTTAGGAAAGTGTTCTTACAGCTGGCGATGGAAACGCGTGACAGGCAGCACATTCCCTCTTCCCAATAGACTTCCCTCAAAAGACGAAACTCCGGATTCTGTCAAATTACCAAGAGGGATCAGCGATGCTGTGGTCAAATATTTTCTCACTTGCACGTAATTCCGATGACTAGCGCAGTTAGTTTGTGGATGTTTTGCTTACAGCATTAATCATATCTTGATGGCTGATATGGGTAATTGACGAAGGAGAGTGACGGGGACGACGCTTAAAAGAGGAGAGAAGCTGTAGAATGCGTTATTTGTTCAGTTCTGGGTTTTAGTAAAGGGCTACTTAGGGGCTCCGCCATTGTGCCTCCGCCAGACGGCCTGGCCTCAGAGCCATGCCAGTAGCCCCAAGCCCGAGTAGACAACATATATTCTGCCCGAGTATATCGTCTCCTTTCGCCTTCAGGGAGGTCTTGAGGTACTACATCAATAATAGGATTGTATATTTAGCATACCTTGAAATACAAGACCCATTCTTCATCACCATCCAGCCGACTAGAAAACAATCTAAAAGGATGAGTTTTAATGACCCGAAAGAAGTGACATTTCAGCAAGTACTTGCTCCTCCTACAGCCCGTATGACGTAGGAGTGATTGAATAAAAATTTTGGTGTTATTATCTTTCTTTAGAACTCCCAATTTAAACCTCTCAAATTGCTTTATTTATAGCCCTGCTGTGAGGCGCTTGAAGCGCTGTAATGAAGCTGTAATAAGGCTTCACATAAAAGTGCATCCAGCCGAATTAAAAGGTGGAAATAAGGTTATTTAATGCTTTTAAATAGCCTTTCACAATGTCTGTCCAACATACGTGGGCTTATGCCTAAAAATAAGTTGGAGGTGTGTTTACCAACAACGGTTGGGACCATTTTTGCCTTAAATAGCAACCGATGCACTCCGCGTGCGCGCATGCTTGCACGGTCGTGTCAAATCTGTTGAAATGCTGATTTTACCCTACACTGTCAACTCTAAACTCGCTACCTACTTTTTCGACAGCTGAGGAATAAATCGCACCAAATAGTGAAAATACTGTTTCAGAATCGTAAAGAAATTTGGGAAGAGTTAAGAACTGACATTAAAGTGGATCACAGTAAAAAAATATTTGGCGCTGCGAGGCTTCCCTGAAGACAAAAGGGTACATAACACTTGGGCAGAATAAGCATTTCCGACCTACAGAAGGGCATGGAGGCTATTAGCAGGGACTGGAGGGGCCCGTTGCCAAAACCGAGAATTAAACGACCAATTAAAGTATCTCGATGGAATACTTAGGGCAGAAGTTGGGCTCAGACGCCAATAGTTGTAGCACCGTGAGTTCCCCTTGGAGACGAAAAAAGACAGTACGAGGGCAGAACATGCGCTGCCGACGTACAGAAGGACTAGAAGGGTCTATTGGCATGGCCAGACCGCCCAGAGGAAGTACAAAGGCTGAGCCTTCAATGCCCGCGAAACCAAAACGAAGAGATGAACAACAATCAATGCATTGCAATATGAATTTACTCAATTAACAGTGGCAAATCAGCCGTTTGTCGATTCACCTCGAATTAAATTTTTCTGCTCGTCTCCTCCCAGCAGCCGAGGTGCGCACTTTTAAACAGATTCAGGTTGGCGCTTACCTATAAAGATAGCTTTGTTTTGTGCACCTTGAAGGAAAATATTTCCGTCGATTGAAGTATTTTCATGCTAACATCGCTCTTAAATGCTAATGGGTGCGCAGAGGAGAAGCTATAAGTGCACCTCTCTGATTACACGATGGACGTGTTATTTATCTTTCGCTTTGAAACATATAAGGCATATAAAAATGCATTATGGTTTTTTAGTGCTCCAGTCCACCTTGAGTCCGAAAATGATTGATAAGCTTTTACAAGTACCAAAACCTTCGGGGAAATAAAAGCCCGCGCGGTGAGTCTTCCAAATCTTTTGGCACAACGCAGGCAACGCTTGAAAAAGCAATCAAGAGCCAGAAAAGAACCATCCATTTCTTTCCAATGTCAGTACTATATCTTGCCAATTCTTATGAATTCCCAATTTTGGCCCACAAAATTAAAATTTTATCCATTTGGATCAGATGTACTTGGTACTGCTGCTGCTATAACACTCAAGGCCTCCGTGGATGCAAAATCGACAACAAGCTATCTAGCAGAAACGACATAAGCGCCACGCCACACCATCAAGATGGTGGCTGAAATCACGGGGACCAATGGGCATGCCTAGTCAGACAGACAACCAAAACAGCCACCGATCTGTTACGTAGCATTTGTTCGGACTACATAACTATGTCTGCCTGGCATACCAATGGCACCTTGCAGTTTGTCATTAGAGCTGCCAGTTTGTAAAACCAGTAAATAGCATCAAGGTAAAACAGAATTCTCCCATATGCAACTTCCGCGGTGGGGACAGAGACTCATCCCTTTTTGAATAGGGGTCCGATAAGCTGAAAAAGTTATCAATACCTTGAATCGAAGAGACCAAAAGTGGCTCTAAAAGCGTGACGGAAACCATGTTTTCTGAATACCCATTTACAGTGCGTTGGCAGGAATGCTGAATGTAAGTGCTAGATCTGCTCCTGCCTCTGCCCTGATTCATGCCAGTAAAGTGCAGGTGTCAGGTAATCACCCCAGCAACTGATAACAGAGAAGCAGCATGGGGTTCGGTATTTTCGTCTTGACACTTAACTGAGCTTCGTAAAAAAATTGGTCGAATGTCATTACTGGGAATGAACATCTACCCTCAAAAAGTACATCATAAGAAAGTGGAGTCTCAAAATGTTGGAAATTTTTGAGCACTCAAATGCAATTTTAAAATCACCTAGTTTATATAAACAGAAGGAAGACTAGAAGAGGGACGTCTTGATTGAGACAACAATCATTTTTTATATCTACCAAAATTATAACCGAAGTCAACTCTGTTAAAACCACCAAAATATGCAATGAACAACTGCTATAGAATTGCTTAGGCCAAAATTTTACCCGACAGTGAGTGTGGTGAGTGGATTTTTTGTCCTTTGCACGTTTGCTAAGTATGTCACGTATGCGTGACGCGCCAATTTCCTCGCCGCAAATAATGTGGTGCGTGCTTTTTATCTGCATATTATACCTGATTACGCATGAAAGTTCACATGCTCACACTTTTTACACATCCTAAATGTTATAAATAAGTCCTACAAAAGTTAATACTACAATAGAGCAATAAAACACCTGACCTGTGGTGACTGACCACCCACCGAGAAATTCGTCATGGACGTGCCTGTGATTAAAACTTGGTCTACTTAAATAAAACAGGAAGTTGTAAAGTACAACCAAGGTTAGTCACTTTTGACATGAAAGAGCAACTTGCAAATTCACAGATAACTGAAAACCATTTACAGTCCCCTTTCTGTGGATAGAGAATGGAACGAATCGCACTACCCGCCAAAGAACAGCTTCACAAAATCACTCATTTTTAACACTTATTTATCAGATAGAAAAAATGGATGTGACCAAAAAGAGGCTTATGTAGTAATCACAGTCACCAGTGGGAGTGAGATATATGCTGGATATAAAGTCATCTTGAGTACTAGCTTGTGTGTGTGTTAACGTGGGTTTCTGCTTACTAATCTTTTCGATGTCACCATCACGCCTGTTTACGATAGAATGCATCCACTTGCATTGTTTGGATCCTTGTCGCCCTGATAGATAGGAGCCTCCGGAATCGAGCGCAACTTTTCTGCCTCCTTCTGATTCGAGTTGTACTAGAACAAGAATACTGAGTGAGCGAATGCATCGGTCCAAGATGAATGGACAAACGAACGACTGGTAGATGCGGAATGGATGGACAGAGATTCAATTACTCTAAACCAACAAATGAAGGAAGGAATGAGATTAGAGAATCATATCACAACACGTACGTCCTTCTGCATTATCCACTTGGCCACCTTTGAAGGATCGAATCCAGGCACTGCCTCTTGCCACAATTCATCGATGGTGAAATTCAAGCCCTGGGGCAGTTCCGGTGTGGCAATACCGAAGCTCGCCTTCAACTGCAGATGTGGCATAGTGGCTAGCACCTTCTGGTGGTAGCTGAAAAGAAGCCGGCACAAATAAAGACGTGGATAGATCCCTAAATAATGATCCCTTAAGTCCTATACAAAGGCCTACAGTGAAGTCAGGTATAGACTGAACAAGTCAAAATTATGTTCATATAACCGCTTTCAGAGCTCTAAGACATATTCCTGTGAATAGAGATTGGTACAGGAAATACGCTTATTGCACGACAATGCCCAGCCTTAAGCAATGCACGTCGAGCAAAATTCCATAGGGTCTGGTGAGAAATCATCTTATCATATTCATTTCCGCTTTAAAAGTGCTTATCACACCTCGCTACCTTGTAATGGTCGAAGCAGAAGAATGTCGGGAATGGCGCTCAAAAGAGGACGGATATTTGGTAGAAAGATATTTATTCTAATTACATATCTATTTATATGAGGTCTTTCTAACCTCCACAGCTTATGCGACCAACTTCCAGGTCCAGGTGCGCACCCAAAATAAAGTCAATCTCAAGCATGAATAAATGCTTTGTCAAGCCTACTGAACATTTGTGAGTAGACCCACATCATGGCATTCTCGGTTTGCGCCTTGGCGAGAGTGCGTTGAGCGTAGGGCTGCAGACGGCGGATGAAACAGAACTCGGCGCCCGAACCGGAGCGGTAGACCTTAGCGGCGTTCTGCGCCTGTGTGCAGTCTAGCGGAGGAGATGGAGGTGAAGGAAAAAAACGAACACTCACATTTGAGGGCCTCCTGGGCAGAAGCTATGGCCATGCTGCAACGATCAGCTTTCAGCTCGCTCTCGGAGTAGAAGCAGTGAGCCTAAAATGAGGAGCAACATAATTTATTCATTGGGATTCGATCAAAGCTGAATAAATGGTCAAAGAACTAGGAGATTGACAAACGCGTGGAATTTGGGAAACAGACTAATTTACTTTCGAAAATTAAGGATGTAGGAAACCGCCCTGTTAGATCCATCAACGCTCGCAAATGACTAATTTAGAAATTTATCACCACCCCAACATTGTTACCTTTTTCAGCGGATCTTTCTAGTAATGGGATGGCGAGCAGTTAGTAAATACAGCGCAAACAGTCCGAAAAGCACTATCAAGCAAAGACTATTCTTCGAGCAATCAAGGCACCAGGAGTGGCATCGACCTTCAGGTACCTGAAAAATCATTGAATTCGCTTTGAGAAAATTAGGTACACATAAAGTCTCAGTTAAAGATAGTGCCGCCTGGGAAGTGATTCCAATGGACTGTGAAAACTAGATCAAACGTAATAGCAAAATTTTTTTCAAAAAATCAACAAACATTGCTTCAATTGAAAAGTGCAGAAAAGTAGACATAAAACTCTGATTATCAACTCAAAAATATACCAATTCTAAACCGTGGCTAGGAGAGTATGAACCATAGACTGCTAAAAAAATGTTGGCGAGGGACTGGAATTTATAATTCGAAGGTACATTATATTCAAAACTAATGAATATTCATAACTCAGGATGCCAAAAACGACAAATTTGGAAAGGGACGCTTGGGAAGGTTGGAAATGTGCAAAGATAGAGGTAGGAATTCGGAAGGTAACTTCCAATTCTTGACCAAAGGAAATCCAAAATTAAAGCACTTAGCCTGGTTTAAAATTATTTTACAAAGACACTGATAAAAACACAGTGTTTTAAACTGCCCATTCTTGCGGATTTCAGTAAAATATTTTCAGAATCGTGGTACACACACAAATAAAATTGAATTAAACACCCACATTGTTATGCAGGCCTTCTTAAGCAAACTTCAACACCACCTACACATCTTAATTTCATTACGAGCCTGAGCACAAGAACAAGACCTCACCACACTGTCGTAAACTTTGGCGCAGATGAAGTGGTGAAACGGATCTCACAGCTACCTATTGATTAATACGTTATCCAGAGATGTCAATATCAAACCGGGAAAAACAACGACACCCATAACCTGATTGGTTTCTGCCATAGGCACGGAAATAGATAAGTTGCCATGGTGACAGGCTTGTAGAAGAGGAAGGTAGAAAATTAAATGAAGTTGGGCGAATACAACAACTCACGTAGGCACGAAAACAGGCAGTTTTGAAGATGCAGTAAGCCCGCCACTTTGCAACCAGAGACTCGGAAATATTTTGCAGTCCAAATCCTGTGGGAGAGAGCAGGAAAGGACGTATTTGTTTCACGGCTCCGAGGACTGAATAGCGGTCATTCGACTACATGACTATCAAGTGGACCTTATTGGAAATAGCAGAGAAGTTATAATACAAAGCACTCCAAAATGCCAAAAAATTGAAGGCCGCAGACCGTCTTTTTTTATGTGATTCTTAGTTTACAGACGAGAAATATGACATCTGCCCAAAACTTACTACACTTTTCGTACAAAATCGCAGTTTCACACGCCAACGGGGCAATAATCCCGGGATCATGTTTCAACTCCATAGCACGAGCAATAGTAACTAGAAGACAATAAGCAGAGGGTAAAGGTACTACCTTCTTGCGCCTCCGCCAGACTCTGTAAGACATAAGCTTCGAGGATACATGGGTCCAAGTCTGATCCGCTTTCCACTTTACCTTTCATTTTGCTCAAGAGATCTTTCTTGATATGCTCGAACAGCCCGGCTGCGTTTCGTAAGGATTTATACACCTCCACTGCTTGCTCCATTTCAATGCTATGAAGGAAAAAATGTTATGCTGATAAGTAAAATATTGTTACTTGTTGTTCGACGCGATCTTGGCAGCATGTTTGGAGAACCAAAGAGCCAGATTGAAGAGAATTCCAATTAGTTCGAAGTTGGCGTCACGCAGAGTCCTAACAACAATAAAGTTATGATTATAAAGTAGACAACCAACATCGGGGATTTGTGTTTAATGTCTAGTGAGTTTGTCCAAGTGAATGGAATGAGGCGCCGTAGTGAGTGTACCTTCTTTTGTTCTGATTCCGATGGTTGAGGCTTCTCAGACTTCTTCTCCTTTTTCTTCTTCCCCTCCTTATCCTTCTTAGTTTTTTCAGTGACATTACCGGCATCAGGCTCAGGGGCTTCTGAGGCATTGCTATCTTCGCCATCATCCTCATTATCTTCTAAGTCCAATTCGTTGTTTGAATCAGGCGCCGTAGCGAGACCCACGAGGAGGGAAATGTACTGATTCGTTGCCTCTATCATTGCCTCTCGAGAGTTACCAAGGTCCTCAAACATTTTCATCAACGTTTGACGTCGTTCTCTCATATGGCTTAAAAGAAAAAGGTAATGAGATCACCGACGAGTGGCCGTACCTGCAGATCATCCGCGCGGAAATACTGGTAGCAATTGGCCCCAGATCAAAATTTGGACGACCAGAAGCTTTGTATGGATTTCTATGAAACCACTGAGACATAATTACTGAGCAGCCATAAACAACCCTAATAGATAGAACAAGGCTTCGCCAAGGCACGTCAAAAGATTGGCAGCACTCCAAATGACTTAAACAAAAAACGTGAGTGATCAATTAATTGCCATAGCCTTTCAACTATCTACTTTTAGGTTCAATAAAATAGGCCTTATTAAAGTTGTGCGAAAATTTTCAAAAAAAATTTTAGGCAAGATGCTTGTATTTTAAAATTGTCAGGCGTATGTCAAATCTTACCAAGGTGTTTTGTCAAATTCTACATCCAAGTTGCAAGGCACCTAAAAAATAAATGGCTAATATGAAGGCAGCATATTTGGCTAATATTTACTGGAGGATATGATCCATCGAGACATAATGAGATATATGGTAGGGTCCCAGCTTCTATACTTACATTTGTATTTTACGAAACTTTTACTGCACTTTTTTTCTAAACTAAGCATTATCGACTCCTTTGAAGTAAAACATTGCCAAATTTTTCCCTTTTTAAGTGTTATCTCCCTAGTCTTTCTCGAAATTGTAAGAAGCCACGGTGGTTCAGAAGAATATGTTTTACTAAAGGAGCACAAGGGTCAGAAGCTACTTACATAGTCTTTTGGTCATGCCACCGAGCGGATATCCAATCCCTGAAGACTTAAATTCCAGTGACATGAGGTGCAAAGTTAAGCAGACTATCGAAGCATTGTAATAAGTGGTTCTATTTTATTAACAAAGCTAGTTTGCCAATCTGTGTATTTTTATCCCACTGATTAAATTTAAATAGATATTTATCAAGAGCTGAGTTGAGTTTAGTAATCAAGTTGCGCGTATCTACAGATTCCTATCGCGTACTCTTTCTGCGCCGTAATTTGTGATCAAAGATACTAAATAGCGCGGAATCGCCTCACTGGAGCGCCGTTACTCGATGTGCCTAAAATTGGGGGGCTTCTGTAGTAAAATGATTGTTCCTATGCATTGCTTCAGGTGTTATGGGTGCAGATTAAAAACTTGGAGTGAGGCGGTGTCATCGGTCCTCGAGCAGGCGACAAACTCTGCGTCTGTTATAGAACTATGTTTACTTTCCAAATCCCATATTACCAAAATGCATGGTTCTTTCGAGTTGGTTGTCATAGAGCTTCTGACTAATAAGTGTGCTAAGGATGTGTTCAACCCCAAAGAAGTTTCTCGTTTCGATTCCTTAAAAGCTTTCTTGTAGAGCCCAATTCTTTGCATTCTAGGATTTTTAGAAACTCGTGCCCTCATTTGATCCTCCTGATAGTTCACTATGTGGTAATAGCATAGGGCTACTTCACTACCTTCGATAATCACCAAGCCCTCGCCTGCGCACGTGTCTCACCTCACTTTACTCGAAAGAGCTGGTAATGTAAAACCCGCATTATTAACTGTCTTCTGATAATAACAAGCTCGCTTATGCACATAAACACCAGGCTATAACGAAAGGCAATAAAAATTGGTACCTCTCGGTTCAGCAAGGTTTTTAGAGGATGGTGGCTTTTTAGTGCCAGTTCAGAGTCCTTAATAGGTTAATGTGACAATAAAGTATCTTTACATGGAATTTGTAAAAACCGCATTCGAAATTGTTGGATAGAATAAAGTGTTCAAACTGGGAATTTAGCCGCCCATATCACTATCAATTTACATCACATGATACACGAGCGCAAATGCCAGACAGTCTATCTATTTCACATTCCCGAAAGCCTTTTAAGCACTATGGAAGGAATGCATCGTAATGCTGCGATAGTTTGCTCGACTCTAAGCTTAATTATGCGAGCACTTAAGGATCCATAAGCTGTACTTCCTCACATCAATCGAGTCTTAGGACTACGATAGTAGTCCAATCTATGCTGTATGTTGACAATACATATTCTGCTTAAGTATTACATCCCCTTTTGTCTTTAGCAAAGTCTTGGGGAGCCACATCGATGCCAGCAGAAAATGGACTTGATGCCAAAGGACAAATATCCTTATTGCTACTGGTGAATGCTATAGTTTGACGTGATGGAAGTAGGGCACATGCTGCAGGTGGGAAAAAACCATGATGACCTTTAACGGGAAGTTTGCAAATGACGTTCAATGTAGACGACTACCCCAGTCCTGAGGTCTGTGGGATTGCTCTCAACAAATAGAGAGGCACTAACCGTGAACCATCTGGTAAAGCTCTATACGGAGCTGTCTACGGTATCTGTTCGAAGGTGTCAAGAAGACCCAAATAGGTGCTGTGTCTGGGAGGCACTGAAGTAAGAACAAAGTGGCAATGAGAAACAGGCGCAAAATCTTGACCTTACAAAACCACTTTAATCCCTGTCCTTTATTAACTGATGACGACTAGTGATGGACACACGTGGGGGTTAGCACATTTCCATTCCCCCACTACGTTACCCAAATAGGTAGAAACTCCGGATCCAGTAAGATTGCCAAGATGGATTAGTGACGTTGCAGACAAATTTCCTCCCAGTAGCACGCAAATCTGATGGCTGCTGCTGTTAGTTTTGGGTGTTTTCCCTACATTAACGATCACATTGAGATGGCCTACGCCGAATGTTGACCAAGGGGTGCTCAAAGGGAGAGAAGGCGCTAAATAATTCTTTGATTATTTGTCTGCCCAGTGGTATAGCCTCCAAAACACTCCAGTAGGCCCTCTGCTCTTCTCTCCATTACTGATATACTTTCTGCCACACTTCAGGCAAGACTTGGTGTGCTGCTGTTGTCTCTGAGTCATTCGACTTCAATGGCGTAGGGCAATTTCACGAAAGCAAAAGGCTTTAAATGAGAAATTTAGAAAGAGCATGTCTTAATTATGTAGGTGGTACGACATTTGTCATAAATCACTTTCCTTTGGCTTAAAAGGTCCTTGAAGTGGAAAAACTTGATAGAAATGCAGATCTTACGTCACAACTAACCATTGTGAATGCTCGTGGATAAACCACTTAAGAGTTTTTTTAGGAAGCTCAACAGGAACAACTTCATCAACTTTTAAAAGGTTTGGAGAAATGCAGACGCCTTTTAAAGGTGGTTTGAAAGCATTTCATAATTGTATGCTTAGCATATTCTCTATCAACCTGATTCTTCTATCTCAGCTCAATGTCCCAACGTATACGCCAGATCGTGCCTTAAATAGATGCTTTTAACAATGGTCAACTGGAACAGTTCAAAAACGCAAGTTTTGAAATTTCGCTTTTCCCGTGAGAGATTCAAAGCCGTGGGCCAATGGGATTTATGCACTATGCTTCTTTATAGACACCAAATACAAGGTGTACTGATTACTGTGGTCTGCCAGTGGAAAAAATGATACCCAAGTGGCGGTCTAGTTCTACATTCAAACAAGCTATTGAAGTATGAACAAAATATCCATTAATCCACATGGAAAATAATATTCATCTAAAGAACACCTTACTATCAACTGGTTCAAACTCTGACCTTTTCTTGATCAACATGTTCTCTCTCGACATATACTCGTGGATGCTGCTCAAGGTGATATTTAACCTCGTAGCTACCAGTCCAATCCAGGCATCTTCAATTGGGATGTACTGGGTGAAGAGCATCCCCAGAGCCACCCGCTCAACATGTTTGAATCCCGCCAGGATGTATATACCCTGCAAATAGGGCGGATAGAGTGGCCAGGGAGCCTCTTCCTTTAACAGAGCCCATTTCTGATAACTTTTCCAGCCGAATCGTATCACTTTCGCGTTAATTTCTACCTTCCCATGGAACAGGGTTCTTCGTTGCTTTAGAGACATAGAGGAGAGGACTCGAATAAGCTGTTGCGGGGAGAAGGGGACGTCATCATCGATAAATAGTACGTTAGGCTGAGTGATTCGGCAGAAAGTTGAGAACCACATGAAGGAGTAATGGGTCTTCATTGTGAGATTGAAGTAGGTATCTTCGTAGTCACCCACTATCATATCGTCGTGAGTGACTATCTCTTCAGCCAAGTCTTTAGAGGTTTGTTTAAGTGACTCCGGGTTCAGATTCTCACTTCCACTGCCTTTGAGTTTGAAATTATGGGTACCACGTCTAAAGAAACTGTTGGTTTGGGTACGTGGAACACCCAGGGAAAATACCAGGCCGATTCGCATATCTCGGATGTCATGAGCGTTGTTGTTCACCACATCACCGTATACACGACGAAAGAGTTCGCGACGCCGGAAGCCGGCTACATTGGATTTGACCACCACGACAACGTCGAAAGCATGACTGACGGGGTTTTCCGGGTGGCACACTCCTTGGCTAATGGCCAAGTATCTGAAGGTGTCGCCATTTATTGGAGCCTGAAATGTTTAAACTGTGTATATGTTTACAGAAGGTAAGAAATGCAACGGTAACATTTGGTCATCGTACTTGATGAGCTGAGAGAACATGCTCAAGAAAATATGGAGCTTAAATGGCGCCAGCTCTATTATGCAAAAATAGTAATATTGCTTTAAATTCGTAACTTGGCTAAGGACAAAGTTGGCAACGAAATATGGCTATGGCTATTTCACTAAACTTTAAGGGAATAGATTATCTCTATGCAAGATGTTATTCGCAGGGATAGAAACCACCCATTCAGGGAGCTGTTTATTCTACCCTAAAAATTAAAGTGTTACTAATGTTGAGATTTTGGGAAACCTTTTTGGTTTCTCTTTGATTATTGAAGAAAATGCGCTTGCCTCACCTCTGCAATCGGTATGCCGTTTAGTAACCGGTGGATGGTATCGTTGAGATCTAGTGGTTGTGGATAGACGCGATACACCCGTGGATTAATGGGACGCTGCCAGTGTATATCAGCAATCCACTGCAAATCTTTGTGACTCAGAAGCACTGACTGATTCCCATTCTTGCGAACATAGACCTCGGGAATTTTGAATTCTGATTTGCTTATTCCATTAACAAGGTAGATGGCTTTCAGCTCGTAGACACTTCCCTTTTTTCGAAGTTGAAAAGGCCAATTTGTAGAGTAATAGGCAAGATTGTCTGTACGGAAGAGAAAAGTGATTCTAATTAGGGTCAGTATTAATATCATGACAAGGCTAATCCGCCAAATTTTACGTAGAGGACTTTCTAGCACTGTATACAGACATCGTTGTAGTTCCATTTTCGTGAGGCATTCATTCGTCGGGTATTTAAATCCCTTTGATATGACTGTATGTGGGTGCATACCCAAAGCCATTTCTAATTGGCTATCATCAGGTCAAACGCAAACAAGAAATCTGGTTCTCTAAAATAAATAATATAACTCTTCAAAACTTTCATAAATTCCCTACCTAAAATCCAACCAAATCCATCGATGCGCAGGAAGTAAAGTCACGTTATGGGCAAGGCTTGCACTAAAATTAGTTAAAAACTGCAAATTAATCAACAGGTCTCTTGTAATTGGTGTAAAATAAAAGTACACCAATGCGTGAAGGCGCCCCTCAGTTTGGCTTATTTTGGTCTCTTCTACGTCTTTTACGAGTACAGTGGCTCAACGTGGATTACGTAGCCTATAACGATTGAGACGGGTCGACGCAATTACTCCAACGCCTTTTGCCTAAAATCTCCTTTAAATGACGACTAATGAGGTGGGTCCTCTCAAAATTCTTTTGCGCAATGATGAAACGTCGCTAGAGAACCCATGAATTAACTCTATTTAGCGGTCCTTAATTGACAAAATTTGGCTAAATCCTATTTACTATTGCTCCCTAGTTTATTTGCACGCCTATATTTTTGAGTAAATCAAAAAGTTTCTAAAAGCTAATAGATCATTTCGAAGTAGTTAACTCAAACAAATGACTGAATTAAGTTTTAGCTGCCTAATGGATCTACTCAATCAGCTCTGAACGCTAATTATCCAGTTTCCATTTACTATAAATCAAACATTTTTCTTCATCGCTGTATTTATTCTAGTCTACACCCTCATATCGTTTGACGGACTGGTACGGTCAGTGAAAATCCACTTAAAAGTACCATCGGAAGTTAGTATTAAAGCAACTTATGAAGTATTTTATACCTGCGTCACTTTGAGTAAGGACTGGCGATTGTAAGAAACATTCAGCTGCCATTTAAATCTCACGGTGAGTAGCTGCCACAACAATGGCATGGACAGAGCCGCCTGGCAATTGCAGCGACCCTAGTCTTAGTTGGAGTTAAAAAAAGTCATAATACTGGAGCGAAAAAGGCATTGCTAATGCTCAGGGATCTGAGGGCTACTGACATAGCCTGGAGACCAAGCCACCTAGCGAGAGCGCACAGGTGGAGCCTCAAGTGCCACGAAAGTTGCAGCATGAATTTAAAATGAACAGAAGCACCAGATTACCAAAAATGCCCATAATTTTTCGTTGAACATCAACTAAGCACGCGAGTAAAAAGGAAACCTGAAGTCGTTTCCTCAATCACTTTATCAAATCGTTATGGTATATAGCCGGCATAATCTACCGACAAGCCCTAAGCGACATTAACCGCATAGTTGACGAATTTTTTCGGGTACTAAAAATGAATAAACCTTTTCAAAACGAAGTGAACAACTGTTAAGGTAGCTGAAATTTGCGTTGATCATTCACGTAAATTGCGTTACTCGTCGATCTGCACAGAGAAAGCTGAGGTAATTAAAATCTTCAAAGCGATTCCGTGTTTCTGCACTCAGCTAAGTCTCTGGCGGAAGTTAGAATGCTCTCTTGAGTGGCTCTGATTATTTAACTGACAAAAAACGCGACTTTTCCTAAATAATCTCTGCTCATACATTGGAGCCTGATTCTTAGATATATTAATGGTATACAAAATCAAATCCGGGTTTCCTTTATGCAAAGGCTGCTACAATGAGTGCTTGAGGACTTAGAGTTAAAAATGCTGGTGGTTTCCATAGATCGCTAGATACTAAATAGCAAGTGTAGTTGGTCCTATTTCATTACCCTGTCGGTCGGGGCCCCTGGCTTTAGAGATCATTCCAAAGTAAATCACCTTAGCTTGATATATCCTTTTGATATGCCACTCTGCCGCCCTTTGATTGGCTGATAATAAAGAGAGTTTTTCTCAAAACAGTACTTTCGGTAATCACTCGTTTAAGCTGACTATTTGATAGACACAGATGACCTCAAATAGTGGAAGGAAGGTGATTTATTTATAGTGAAATTTGCATGGAAACAATGACGATATTACCTTGACTCCTCTGTGTGGTAGTCAAGTAGGTGGAGTGAAATTTAGTATCATTTCAAACTCCCATTTAACTCCCACAAAGGAAAAATGATTGGCTAGGACACCCTTGATTACATGGTTCACAGACCTTCAATGTTGCTTGTCAAACTCCTCGCTTTTGTTTTGCAGGTACTAAAGGCTCCGCCTTTGTACTTCCGCTAAAAGGGGGATGGCCTGCGGGCTAGGTCACTAACTCCCTCTATGCTCCCGCTGTACATCGACAATGCATATTCTGCCCGAGTAGTATTTCTTTCTGCCTCAATGAAGACTCAAAAAGATGAAATGACAACAGTGGAATATTAACTTGGTCATAAAGGATATCTGTTTTGATTTCGATTTCTGAATGCTAAATCTTAACGGAACGGAAGAGTTTGCATGTGCTGCGGATGGGAGAATCCGAGGCAATGACGTCTACCTTCGACAACTATCCCGGCTCCCTATACTTCAGGGATGCTATTAACAACAGAAGCGATAGTAGCCATGGGCGTGAACCATCTGGAGAAGTTTGTTAGAGAGCTGTCTACCGTACCTGCATGGAGATGTCAACTATGCAGTCACGCGGTGCATCACCTGCCTCCTTACTAGCTCCATAGAATCCAGATAGATGTAGTTGGGCATCACTGAAGTGAAAACAAAGTGGCGAAGAGGAGCAGATGCGAAATTTTATCTCCACAAAACTACTTTAAACACCGTTCCTAAGTAAATAATTATGCTTTTGGGCCAGTGTTCCCTACAACTGATGTTGGGCATACGCGATGGCCAGCACACATAGGAAATAGGAAGGAACTCCGGATCCAATGGACTTGTTAGGAGAGATCAGTGACGTTGCGACCAAATATCGTCGCAGTTGCACGCAAATCCAGTCACTTGCGCGGTCGATTGGTGGGAGTTTTACAACACCACCGACCACGTTGTAAGGACCAACGGCGCTCAAAATAAGAGAGGGACAATGTAATGTAATGATTGCTTGTTTGACTCCTCAGTTTGGTTCCACGGTCACTTGAGGCCTTGTCTTTCTGCCTTAATACCATAATTTCCTCAGTCTTTGGGAAAGACTTGAGGCACTACACGAGTGATGCGTGTTACTAGATAAATTAATATTTTAGCCAAATGCACAACTCTACAGAGCTTGTCAGACTTTTCAAAGAATTGCTATAGTCATATTGGGGAAACAATCAACCATCAAGTGTAAAATTTCAAATGCTTGACAATTCCTCAAGGTTAATGAACTCCTCTTCTCTAAATAAATGGTTCAATTTATGGTATTTCGGTAAGAAAAACGATTTTTGTCAATCACACCGTCTATCATATTTTGCATGTGATGCATCATCGGCCTTGCACTGCACAGGAGACTCTCTTGCATCTGGAATTTGTTAAAAAAGTTACTAGCGCTTGGTTGTAGAGTCAAAAGAACGACACTTAATCATAGACTCCGTGTCGGTTAAGCACCCGCCATAGAATCGTTTATGGCTGTAGTGAGATGTCCAAAGTGGCCAATCTTAAGTGCTCGACGCAAGGATTCCTAACTCAATTGCAGAGACAAAAGTAAAAGTAAGTTTCAGGTTATCCCAAAATCAAAAGCTTTTAAAATTTTCAGCTACTGTCTAAAGATACAGAGCGTTCGAAGTTCTTCATAATCCTTCTCCTTTCTCCTGGCGGTAGAGAAACTTCATGCAAGGAGCAGAAAAATTTCCCTTAGTTCTCTACTACCTCACTGTTTCCAAAGGGGCAGAGGTGTTTTAAAGTGAATAATGCAACTACCAGGCCAGCGTTATGCGAAAGGGGCATGGGCTGAAAGTCCATACAAACACGAATAGCAAGTGTTCATTAAACTTGTCAATTTTTGACATTAACACTTATTGGTGCAGCATGCGACTACATACTGGATCACGCGCATCTTTCCCATTTCCGCTGTTGGGATTTCGCCTTCTATATTGAAGTTGATTCACTTTACCAACACCTTAATTACCTCAGGCCCTAGAATATCTCATTTGTTTATTTCAGGAGAATGTTCAGCCACGTGATTTAAAAAAAGCCCTTCAGAAAACTGAAGAAACAAGTAGTGTAACTTCGATGTGAGCGACGATAGGGTCTTCTTGTTACCCTGTCCGGGTTGATGGCTTAACAAATAAAAAGATGAGGTGTGCTATGTCGTTTCTGAGTATGTCACATCCACTTCCATTCGCCCAGACTTACGTTCTTGCAGCAAACGTTCAGCAGTGGCGTATGATTTTCAAATGACTGCCAAAACCGTGCATACTACTGGCGGAGACGTCCCACGCTCAGAGAGCGTTCCGGTTCTATTTTCTACAAGTTCCCATTTTTGTAGCTTACTCCCAAACATTTACTAATATCGAACTCCCACTAACACCCTCCTGACTGACAATTCAAGTGCGCTAATACTCACTTCAAGGTCAAGGTAACTTCGTTGCTATAACAACGGCAATTTCCATGATCCAGCCATCAGGCGTACACGCTTTTCTGTATCCACTTTGTTTACCCATACACGTCGGCAATAATGCCAGGTATTTGGTAGGGACACCGGAAGAATCCAAGGCCACGCGCGCAGAGCCCAAGGTCATAATTATTTACGTGAAGGTAAACGAATTCTACTTCATTTCATGGGTTAAAAAGGCGGCGCAATCACAAATTGATTGTCACTGTCCTCCTTTGTAAAGTCGTGCATCAATCGACTGACTTGAAGGACACAGAGTGCACCCGTGTAAAGATAACTTAAAAACAAAATCATGGTGTTAAAACATAACATCTGACTAGAAGATAAGCGTGACTGGGGAGCCTGCCTATTCCCTTGACCCAAAACAAACCCTCGATATTCGAGGTGTATCATTGGAGTACCCAAAATTTTCTCAAGAACAATGGAACTGAGTCTACTGGCATGGTTTGCAGGCCATGGCTCTAAGGGACCTAAGTGCCATCGTAGTCAAGAGCATAATTAAACTATCACAGCATTACACAACCACAAGATCAATTGCATTTGATGGTGACAGTCGAAAAGCAGTGAAGTTTTTTCGTAAGGTGCTACAACTTGCAATCCAACGAACTATGCTTGATAGTCATTCAGGTAATTAGATTTAGTGGGAATCGCCTTGACGCTTGGTGGTATTTGCTGCTTTCACTTCATAAAAAAGTTCATACATAAAAAATCACTTTGTAACACTAGCGGGGAGCGCATATTTGATTGCGGATTTATGACACAATATCCCTGAAATAACTCCAAGTGGAGTTTAGGAACTACAGATTCTACTCCAATTTCTCTAATGAATTTGATGACATTCAGCCACTGTATAAAGGCATTTTAATTAGTGCAGTGTTGGCACCCGAACTAACCAAGGCTACGATTGTTCATATGAGTCGTTTAAAAGAAACGAACGTATTCTTGCATTCCTCAAAACCAATTAAGCAGCCGCATTTCTGTTTTATTTGAATTAGTTCAATGAATCATTTATCCTGAATTCTGTGAAACGCAATATTCTTTTCAGTAGACTAGTGATATTGTTGCTACGCCTAGATCCTAATTATCGTTACCTTAAAAAATACAAGCTATGGAAAAAGGGAGACCTTGTAAAGTCGGCATAGTAAAAGCTTTTCATTTTCCCCAGTGTCCGCTAGGGAAATTTCGATGAATCCCCCTCCACTAAAAACTCATTATTTATAATTTTAATTCCCTTCGCCTTTACCTAGTTATGTACTAAATGAACGTTGCAGGCTGAGAGCTCTTCATAAGACTCCACCGTCGCGTTTAATTTAGCAGAACATCATTGGCAAACCTTATTTTTACTTACATTAATTAAGTAGGACAGTTAGATCCTGCAATTAGAGACTCGATGGCGTCACCCAATTTCAAACGAATGTGAATTAAATAAGTGAAAAGCTGTAACTGAATTTACTGATTTAAATATAATGCCTTGATTGTTTGTTTAATATTCTGTTTTGGCTATGCAGGTACCTAAGGCTCTGGCATGCTGCCACCCCGGTCGGCAAGACCTCCGAGATATGCCAGTAGCCCATCCCCCCCAAGCCCTTCTGGGCATCGAAACCACATTTTCTGACTTGCCACGACTTCAGGGGAGACCAAGGGCGGAAAGCAAACCTCATTCCAAGGGAGGTTCAGTTTGTTTTTTTATTACTGAATGACAAACCCTGACGTGACCGAAGAAGGGAATATGCTGTGGTTGAAAGATTGCGACGAACCCTAACAGAAGGGTTGAAAATGACGTCCACCTCAGACTGTCACTGCAGTGAAAATAAAGTAGCAGGGGAAAACAGATGAGAAACTTTATCCCTACGATACTATTTTAGACATTATGGCTGACTACACAGACCCCAAACAGTACGAAGCTCCAGATCCAGTGAAATCGCCAAGGGGGATCAGTGACGCTGCTACCGAATATCTTCCCAAAGAGCTGTATGATACGTCGATGGCTTGTTTAACTCTTCGTTTTGGTTTCGCAGGCACTGAGGGCCCTTCTGCACGTTAGCCATGGATTTTCCGTTCCGCCATTGTGACGTCTCTCAACTTCAGGGAAGACTCGGGACGCCGCATGGCAGAAAGACACTTTAACACCTTGGTTTCAGCTTCCGTCCACATTTCAACCCATTTCGAGGAAATACTCGAGCACTAAGTTTTGGATCGAGTTCCGACAACTTGACACTAACCACCTGGAAAATTTTCCCTCGCAATCGTCACTTTTCACCATCACAAAGCAACAGTACTACTGAAAGACCACCTTCAGGAGGACATAGTTCCTTGTTTTGTTTTCTACGGCAGAGCCCATTCCCTTCCAGCTACTCTATTTACTTAATTCAAGCCAATTTCGTCAAGAAAGGGGGCACGGTTGATTCCGACTTGGTATGAGACGGCAGTATAAGCCTATGCGATTACGCAGATCTAAATGCCCTACAGCAGCAGCGAGTCTCTGCTCATGCTGCTAGTGTGGGGTTTAAAAAAAAAGAGAAAATCAAACATTTGTGGCGTAGGAGTCGACAAAGCAACGCAATGCTTGCCAAGCCGTGACGTGGGAGTGAGATGTGCAGTAGTTTTGCCTTCTCATCTTCAGGTATTGTAATTTCTAGGTCCCTCTGGTCAAATTATCCTAGGGCTACCGTTTCTAATGTGGAATCACTTGTGCATTGCTGCGGGCATTCCCTGAAGACGGAGGAGGACAACACTTGGGTAGAATATGCACTGCCAACGTACGGAAGGCCTAAGGGGCCGGAGGCAGACCCCCGACAGAGGTACAGTGGCGAAGCCCCAAGTGTCTCGTCACCAAAACCGAGAGCTAATCAAGCAAAGGATTACAGTGCGGCAGCAAACGCCAAAATATATTATAAAATTGACCTTTTCAAGGTCAAGGTAGAACGTGTCTTGTTATGCTTTACTATTGGAGACGAAATTGTGTTTAATTCCAGCTCTCGGTGGACTACAAAAAAAATAAATACCCGGGGGGATAGTTACCAAACCTAGGGGACTAAACTTGCTAAGGCAGCAGAGGCGTGACGTTTGTTTACGCCGGCAGCACAACTAAATCAGTCCTCGGAGGTCAAGGCCGCGGCAAAATAATACACGGTTGCCTCGTTGCACAAACGGATTTGATAGCAGCTAGAGCATGATGAAACAGAATAAAACAGCACGCAGTGTTAATCCGCGCTGACAATGGTTTCTAATTCGAGAGTGAGTAATCAAACGTCGGGTTAGTTCGATACGTCAACCGCATCTCCGTGAGTGTCCTTTGAATTTGGCTACGCGTGGGGCAACCGGACCGAGCCGAGATCTCTAATTTTCTACGTCAAACAAGGAGAAGTTGGCTCCTGTTTTCGAAAAGAAAGTTGAACACTTCAGACCCCGTCACGACAGCAAAGCCTAGACCTACAATCTCCATTCAGTACCAAATAGGGGAATCCAGACTGGAAGTACCTCGGGTATCAACACTACAATAGACACGAAAAATTGAAGCGGACCCTCCCAGGAAGATTCGGCTATACCGAACATGATTTTTTGAACTCATAATTCCCCAGGCCAATTTGACACCCCGAAAATTCACCCCCCCATCTCCCAAAAAAATAGATGACAACCGTCATAGCAGCGCAGACCCCAGACTCACACAATGGAGACTGGTTTGACAACATGGGAATGCCGACGAATGACATCATGACGTGCCTCCCCCCATATCAGAGAAATAACGGCTCCGGGGACAGCCAAAACTGGTGTAAGGTCAACAAAACATGGCAACCGCCTGACAAGGGTAGGAAGCGGACACGAAGATATGGCCACACCGACTGTTAGATGGACTAGAGTCCGTATTGCTTCCATGGCGTGATCCTACCAGCGCCCTGTGCCATCGGCCTCATCCGTCCGACACTCACGCGCCATGTTGAGGGTTAATATCAACACTATTTACTGACTTGCGAAAAAACAGTACTTACCAAAGGTTCGAAGAAGGTCCTTTGGGAAAGTTCAGTGACCTCTCGTAACCTAGGCACCTTTTGATGGTCCTTGCTGACGGTTTCAAGAGGCGACACACCCGGAAGACACAGTTCAACCCGCAGTGAGGGCAATGTGTCGCTTTTGATCAAACATCTCTTTTTTGNGCAATC
>NW_020170402.1:160310-185361 GCF_000524195.1 Echinococcus granulosus | reverse complement strand
GGAAAGAGAGGCAAGGGGATATAACGGTGGGTAGAGGGAGACGAATAAGCGTTAGCAACAGGTCAGCGGTGACAGTTGGTTGGTAAAAAAACCGAGGCTCCGTCAACGAACGAGGCACTGAAAAACGGAGTGACGAAGGTTTGTGGAAGAAGGCGGGGCAAGCAGACACCGATGGGAAGAGGGAGGTGTGTGTGCAGCCCAGACGGATAAAAAGTGGGGAGAGGGAAGCAAGCAGAAACTGAAGCTTCTCGGCACCTTGGACATGAAGTAATGAGTGGGTGACGTAAGGAGACCGAATCATAACTTGTGTCAAATGCATTCTGTTGTTCCTTTTCCAAGGGATATGGGGTGAATGAATGAGGGAAGAGGAGAAAGTGATGACAAAACATGAAGAGAGGGATGCGTAGACCGCGCAAAAGGAGGAGGTGCGGCAGTGAAAAAGTAATTCACACCCCTTCGCCCCGAGCACGCGTGATGCGAACAATAAGCGGGCTACTGAGGGTTGCCAACCTCAGTGGTACTGTTGACAGGGTGGCGTTTTCCGTTCCGCTGAGCTGGAGCGCTGTTTTCGTTGTGCATATCCTTTTTTGGGCCACTGGAGTCGGCTCTAGGGGAGAAATAAGGTTTTTCATTGAAGGCGGGAGACAAAGCATAATCGATGGACAACTAAACCAAACCTTTTTAATTGGGTCACGTCCGCATTGCCCGTTCTTAGGGTACAGCACACAGAAAAGGTGACGTTAGAGGCGTAAAAAAGCCCTCAAGCTCCCTTCATGTAAGGCATCGTTTAGGGATTAGTTCCGTTTTTTACTGCACTAATCTCACGGCTTCTCCTTCACAAGACGCATCCATCGCACCACGACATTAATGTCTTGGAATTGGTGACAAAGCAGAGGCCATGAAAAAGGCATTGAGCAACACATCTCAACGAGCGCGTGCCACCGCTCGTCATTCTTTAATCCAAACTGACGACACAGTAATGAGACTGTTTTAGACCTCCAGAGTAAGAAGAACGCCACTAAATAGTCGGTTGATTCTCCCCGATAGTGCAAGCAATCCCTTTACCTTATAAAATTGAAGAACATCTCGTCAGACTGCGAGACTGACATGTCAACGTGAAAGCCCACTTTCAGTTCTGCAACGCGCTATCAATGTCGAGTCGGGGCGAGAAGGGAAACGGATAATGTGCATGTGAATATTCACAAGACTCCAAAAGCAAGCACAAAAGACCCTTTTCTACGTTTTAAAGCTTAACTTGTGCTTAGGAGCCACCCCTATTTTACACTCACATAAATAAGGCCACTCTAGGTAGGTAAGGTCACAGCTTTGAAGTAACACTGGTCTAATAATACCCACACTGTCAGTCACTAATAGGGATTGTTTCCGCTGCGCAAACTGCATACTTCGTGGTTTTAGATAGTAGAGGGGCCTTTTGAAGTGGCAAAATGCACAACTAACCCGTTCGCCGTCGCTGCAACTCCATTGTGCTCATCAGCGCTTTGCTCCGCATGAACAGCCGTGCCAGCAAGACTGCCGCTACCAGCACGGTTGCCACCACGCGGACCGACTCGATTGCGCTGACGGGCACCGCCACCTCGCTGAGCGCCCGCTGGTCCAGGACCACTTCCACCTCCTACACCACCTCGACGACGTCCCATTGTTGAAGCGGACGACGACTCATCAGGGGCCTTCTTCTCGTCAATTACCACACCGACGGCAGCAGAGCCCTCCTGATGGGGTGAGGCGCTTCCACGCTGCCCGTCAGAAACGTCGCCGGAGGACCGTGGGGGCTGGCGACCTGCGCGTCGTCCACCGCCACCACCAGCACCGCGGTTCATTGTTTGCTGCGAAGTAGGGGCATCACAGTTATGGAAAATCAATCCAGAAATGGAGGCCTGTCTTTAGACCCCTAAGTTAAACCGCGTATTTTCTTACTTCCAAGGATTAAAGTGTGGAAAATCACCACAATGGTAAAATCCATATACACCTTTGAAATGACGTCGTGGAGCGTCAACTCTTTTGACTGGGGGACAGAAAGCCGTTGTAATACAAACGTAAACAGCGCCATCTTTGCTTGGGGGCTTATGCATAGCAGATAGATCGGTAACGGTTGCCTGCTTTTTCACAGGTGTCTGAAACGCCATCGAAAAAGTGTAACCATGTTGGATTAAAAAATACTTCGACCCTTCAAAAACCAAATATTTCTGAAGTGGTAGCATAGGTGAATGCGTGTTTGTGTGCAAAGTATAAAAATAGAGTGCGGCCTTGGAAGAGAGACGATGCAAATTTGGTGGTTCATGAGATTAACTCTGTACGATAACGGATTAAACTTAATTCTCAGTCTCTTGGATCAGGAAATTGGGAAAATGCTAAAATATAGGTAAAGGCCGACCTACTGAAGCCAGACACAATCGGTAAAAGGGATGATAGGGCCATTAAAAAAGACATATAGAAGCCAGCCAAATGCCCCAGTAAGCATGAAAAAGCAAACATATGCGGCCGTTAGATTAAGCGTCATTATCAATCTGACCTTCCAGAGTTAACTGCACGAAAGTGATAAGAAGTGCTTTTCAGGAGAGTCTCACCTGGTTGCCAACACGTTGAACCTCCTCGTGGTAGGGATCTCCGGCACCAACGCCACGCGGCGGTGGAGCACGAGGACCCCCTCCACCACTGTGAGGCCCGCCCCGTTGCGGTCCGCCATTTTCCTGGTGGTTCATCTCGTGTTGAATGCCTCCATAGAATGGCCCACCGCCACCACGTACTGGTAGCTCCCTCAGGAGGCCCAACTTTTCCGCCTTTAAAGCAAGGAAAACTTGGAAGCATCCGAAACGACTCAAACAAAGGAAGCGAAGTTTGATAAGCAAACCTCTAATTTCTCCAAATCAAAGATGCACTCAATCTGGAAAGTAATAAGCAACCTCGCTTTATCAACGGCATCACGAGTGCCGACGATGAAGAAACCGGATACCGTATCCTTCTCCGCCGGAGACGCCAGTTCTGGGTGCTTGTCCTCAACCTACAAAACGAGGTAGACAGCACGCATGTTAGAGACGGTTAAAAATATTGGCACGATTTTCGATGTGACTCGCTTCAATGACATGTTGTAGCTTGTAGGCACCTGTAGCATGGATGTGACTGTTTATATGCATGTTTTATAAAACATAGATACACGTCAGTCTATCGTGCGACAATGTTGCGCTCTCTACACCATCGCCCCTTGTCAAACATTTACTAAACCTGATAAATGCCATCCGAGCTTGCCCACTTTTATGAGCACAGTTTAAATCAATTCCAAAGCTGGAGATATTTCTTTGCCAAATTCGCTGCTTAACATTTGGGGAAGGCAAGATTCATACCTACATCAAGTGGGGAAGCAGTGGAAGTTGAGGAAATAGAACGAACCCGCTTCTCTATTACTTCATGAACAACCCACGCTTCTCAACTTGCTGGCCTAAATGTGGAGGGAATTGGTTTTGCCCGCAATGTTTGTATCATGAACGAACATACCACTGGTCGTCGTGAAACAACCTACCATTCCCACACCCAACACATCTAAAGCACGCACCACGTTAGTCCTGCAGTACTATGATAGCTTTGCGTGGGTGTTGCGGACCGCAGAGGCACTCTCTGAGGGCCAAATTATCATGGCTAGGATTCCGACATGACTCGAACTTGTGTAAGGTAAAGGATTGGTTAGCCAGTCGGAAGAAGGCCTCATTCATATCAGACGACGCCAGACTTCATGCACTACATCGTAGAAATCACCTGTAAGATTTGCACCATGGAACATGATCCGATACTGTTGCGTTCGCTTCCCCTGTAGTTATTACCTCTTCTGGGCATTACACAATCATACGCCGAATTTATAGCTGATGTAAGATAGAAACGGATGTAGACAGTCAGTTCTTCTTTGCCTTCGAGAACATGTAACAATAAAGGAGGATTTGTAAGCCTATCCCGTTAAACAAAGACTCCGGATTGTGGTACTGGTTATTTTAACAAACAAAATAATGATTACAAAAGGTTACACGGCTATTTCACTTTCATTAGTAAAAACAGCACAGACCTATTTCGGTTACTCTATATCCTACGGCACAAGCGCACGAGTGAGTCAGCAGAATTGACTATTGTAGGCACAGCAAAGGAGACGCGAGACAAAGTGAAACAAACGCGCACATGCGTGTATGCACCGCATCGCACCCTACCCAACACACACGCACACGTTATGTGTGACCCGAAATGAAAGTGCCAGTGTAATGGAATGAGGAATATCAGTTGACTGACGACGAAAAAAATTGAATGTGCGCTCCTGTGAGGTAAATGAAAGGTCCTAGTGATTTTACCTTCATGCAGTAAGGAGGACGACCGTCAGAAGTAGATTCTTGATCCGCGACTTTAGGAAGGCGTCTAGGGTCGCTCTCCAAATAAATATGACGTACACCCGATTTCTCGTTGATAGCCACGATGTTGTTGGTACGGTTGCCCAACACCCGACCAATCAGACGCTTGGGCACTAGGAGACACACCTGACAGAACTCCAGCGCCGCTCTTGCAGCCTTAGCTGCTTCCGCGGTCTGAAAGGGAAAAGTGACACGTTCGCAGCGTCTCCCACCAACATTTAATGCATTCAAAGAGCATCGTTTACCTCAGCAACCACTTTGAAGTGTGCCAGTGGTTGGTCGGAGAAGGAGGAATTCCCCATGGGGTCCTGGGCAATCTGGACCTCCGAATCAGCGGAAGCAGTGGACGTAGAGGGGGTAAAAGCTGGACCATTCCGCTGCGGAACCGATTCACGCACATCGATGCGCAGGACACCGGCGATTGAGCGTGCTGCGCGAATGTTAGCCCCTTGTGCACCGATAGCCAGGCCCATGAGAGAACTCGGCACACTGAAGATCTCGACAAATGACCCTTCGTCTCCAGAGGACCAAGTGCTACCGTCAACACCACTGCCCACGGCTGACCCATCCTTGAGCCCGCCCAGACCCTAAAGTGGTGAAAGACAACAGAGAGGTTAATTTCGTTGAGTAGAGGAAATGGAAGGGGAGGGGGAGCGCTGAACCGGGGCCATTGCTTACGTCGTGATACTTTTTTGCTTGATTGATGTAACGTATGATGCCATGCTTTTGGCGCAACATGCGAAGATGCATCTCCTCGAGGAGACCAACTATCCTTATCGTCTCACATGAGGTAGAAAGGACGACCAGGCGGTCTTCTTCGAAGGAGAGGCTTACTGGACCACCACAATGACGCTGAATACTATCGTGTACTGCAAGATCCGAGGCACTAAAAAGGACGAAGTAGTACATATTAAGATCCACATGTTCCAAGGCGCTATGATACGACCCAAACATTGCAGATGCAGTAATTCTACATAACCCAAGACAAGGTTTATGAATTCGGTAAAGAAAGAGGAAAAGCCACAACTAGAGTAAGAACACAAACACATTTGACATCGTTTACTAATAGCTTCAGTAGTACTGCAAACACGGCCAACGTAATAACAAGCGGTGTTTGAAATCATCCGCACGCTACTAATCAGGAAAATTGAAATAGCATAGGCAAACGTGGCATTTTGCTGGCTATCATGGTTGACTACCAAACACGAGACTTCACGTATGTAACCAGCGAATAGCACGGCCGCTCAATAAACGCAAAAACTAAAATATCGTGCCTACGATACAAGAGGTAAAAAAGGTCCCAGATTATCTAATTTTAAGTAACAACTGACGCCAGTTCAATAAACTCTTCCTACTTGTATATCCCACATATGAACCGAAAAAGTGACTAAAGTCGCCCAAAGCGACAGTGGCCGACTATCAATAAAGTTGGAACCGTAAGTACTCCCCACGTTTATGCATGACATGCTCGTGACTTTAATGCATGTGTCTTGATTGATGTATCTAAAAAATACTGCCAAGGGACACCGTCCCATAGATAAATAACGAGCAAGCGGTAGACGACTATTAACCACTGCGGATACCAGGAGTCATTCACTCATTCAAATGAGTGCATCGGTAGGGTCTATGTAAAAGAAAGCACCATGTCACAATCCAACTTAAATATCAGTAACGCTTGGCTTAAATTGACACCAAAAACATACTTATAGGTGAAAACCGATATTACGAGATACTTAAGTTGAAACTTACTAGGGTAAGAGGTCCTGGGGTATGGTGATTTTATGTGTAAAGAGGACGTCGGGGCTAAGGGTGGGGGCATCAGACGGTGTGGCGGGACGAAGCATTTTGCGCTCACATATCTCCGTCATAGCGGAGAGGTTGGTAGCAAGCTCAGTGTATTCCTTTGGAGGCGGCGGCGCTGACTCATCTGCAACCGGCAACACAGGCCGCAACTGAACTACTGCGTGAGCATCTCGGACCTAGAAAATCAAAGATGGAGAAGGCATCGTTGATCGATCTAACAGTAGATGCGTGCATGTATGCTCCACTGATGCGACAATCCGTCCCTCCCCATAAACCTTGACAGCACCCCCCTTGCGTCAGATGCTGATCCACTGAGACATAAATGAGTACACATGCAGGACCATTGCCTTCTTAAAACAGCTGGCGATGAATTTGAGCTAACTTTACACATTTTCACTAGAAATGCACACAAATGGTACGATGACAGCCGAAGATCTACCATTACCCAGATTTGCGCGGGGGTCCACACATCGACTACCAGCGCACGTCAAACATCAATTCAAGTTTGTGAGACAAGTGACAAAATAAAGTCGTAAATAACCTCATCGCCCCTGAGGTCAACACAAATAAAAATGCTAGTAGCCTTAAATTCAAGAAATTGTGGGGAGGAAGGGGAAAGAGAGTGGATACACCTCCGATTGCGAATTCAAGAAGTACAACACATACCAATGACGCGAGCCAAAAAGGACTGATCAACGCACCTTAGTAACTACGCACGGCCACCAGGAGGGACAATTCAAACAAGCAAACGGATTTGCCAACCGCGAGGTAGCAGTTGGCTGTTGAGTAGTTTGGGATATTTGTAGATTGGCCAAAGCTTCAGTGAAGCTGTTATCCTGTGGGTCTTCTTGCACTGTCACGGGTAGCAAAGCCTCAACCCGTAGTTGTGGACTCAAAGCCCTAGGATTGAATTAAGGAAAATTAGGAATCACTGATTTTTATCCTCGCTGAAGTTGCCAGCTAAAACAGGAAATTTTGTCAAACAAAGCATTACAAGGTATCACTGAATTGCAATTCGTAGCACGGTGAACAATTTTTAGTTGACAACGGCCTAGGTACCTCTATTAGTGGATGCAAGCGTTAAAACAATGCGTAGACGAATGCACCACATCGGAACTGGAGGCGACGCAATTCATTAAGTTATCAGACGTACCTGTTAGGAAACCGACTACTTTCGATTACATCTAGTTCTTTGTCCCTAACCAAAGCCATGGACAAGTGTGATGGGAACCGCTTTCATGTAGAGCATAACTGATGAAATACCAAGAAAATGCACCCGCTGGGACACAGAAACCCCTAATCACTCACAAAATATCCGGGTTTTCGGTGGGCGGAAGACGGAGTTCGCTTAGAGGTATCAATTCCTCCGTCGACGGACTATAATTCGTATAAATGTAAGGCAAACTTACTCATCCGCGTATACAATCACTCCTTTTTCTTCAACTATCCTTCGCAAATAACCCTTAAAAAATTCTAAAAACACTTATCAAACGAATACCTTGATGAATTGGCCATAGTGCCCCTTAATCTCAATCTCAATCATATCGAAGAGAAACGCAACCCTCGCTGGCGCGATTAGTTAAAAAGTGTGGATTATAAGTATGAACCATACCGACACAGTTCGAGATAACAAATTCAAAGCTTATAGATAAAGACGAAATATTATATGCATGAAGAGAAGTAATTGCTAAATGTATGGCGTTTATTTTAATTCTTTATTCAGCATAGATGTAGAAGGCGTGCAGTTGATACGTACGATGAATATTTAACAGAAGAATTTCAACCTAATTATCAACTATATTTAAAATATAAATATACATAGCAAAACTCTATAAGCAATTAATTACTCTAAGTGGTTGGAAGTACTATGGTTTGACTTAAATGTAGTCAAATTCTGGGTCGAATAAAGTCATGCTTTAAATTATTTAGTGCCTACTTAGATGCATTTAGAAATTGGTCTTTTATAACAAAATAGGAGTATTCCTACTGAAATAAAATAAGTCGGTCATCAAAACTTCGTCTGTATTCTAATCTTCAATTTAAATTGCTATGAAATTCTAAATCACACTCTATTCTTCGGTGTAGTTTTGTTATTATTTCTGAAGCACTTTAAAGTATCTTATTTCTTTCAACATTTAGATCATACCCATCAAAGCCAACTTTTAAGTCACATTAGCTTTTAAAAACGAAGCTAGATTGGAAATCACCATAAAATTTTCTTAACTATGTTCTGCCATGTCTTTATCGGTACTGCATTCCAACAAAACGTGTACTTAACTAGGCTGGAATAAGATTGGAGTTTTACATTTTTTTTCCCCAAATTCGTGCCTACTAGTATTACCATTTTAAGTGCTTAAAATGCACAGGTGACAATCACCTGCTGCCGCCCTTTCTTTTATTATCCTTTGAAGGGCACTCTTTACAAGTTAGGTTAAAGTAGCCTGTACTTTCACCCATTCGCCTACGCTTGTTGTTTAATCACAATGGCTGAGTTGTCAGTCGAACGGCAAATGCAAATGTTTGAAATTGAAATGATGCAGAAGATTTTCTCAAGCATGACGAAAGCGTGCTTGAAAAAGTGCATTCCTCCTCGATATCATGACGGTGATTTATCAAAGGGTGAGGCAGTCTGTCTGGATCGCTGCGCTGCTAAGTTCATGGAAGCCTACATGCATACAACGAAGACACTTGGGGCCATCGCAAATCCAGGAATGTCACCTCAATAACCAATTATTTTCCCCTCTCCGCACACACTTAACAGCCCATTTATTGTCAATTGATGACAAGTTTTGTCTCCAAAGTAGAATGGGCTACATCGCTAATGTCTTTTGCATACTGCCTATGCAACGATAGTGTAGTTGTCCGTGGCATTGTTCGATCGCTTTCGCATTGATCCACGGTGTCTTTTGTTCTCGTTGTGTTGCTTATCCTTGAAATTAGGTAGTGTAAAATTGGTTTGTGCGCAAGATGGTACCCAATTCCTTACCTTGAAACTTCCATTTTCCTCGTACGCTTTATTGCCCGTTCGTAGCTGTATGATATCACAGGTCAACCTGTTTTGTTTTCAACAATAATGACCCAATATTGGATACTCCGGTTGCTTCAATGTTTTGCTGCCATGTTTGGAATGTTTGATTTTTAAGTCCTGGAAGTGAGTGCGTGTCATTTTACTCAAATTTGAAAAGTAGGTTCTCCAGCTTTTTCCTGTTGTCAAGTGATGTTTTCCTACTTTTACTTTCACCGGTGTTTCTCTTCTGTAAGTTTTCTCGCGGCGAGTGTCAGTATTCAAATCGGTTCTAGATCCGATGTGATGATGATCATAGTATTACGCCGTTGGTTTGCTGAAATACCGTGTCCTCATTTCAGAAGCTATGTTTATTCCGTTTAGACTAGAAATAACCCCACTTAATATTCGACCCCCGTATTTTTTTTTGTTGTTTTGTGTACAGACGTCACCAATTCCCTCTCCCGACAGATAGTCACTAGCGTCTGTCCTCGGTACAACGTTTTATGATCTTTCGGTCGTAGCCTTTTCCTCTATTAAGAAGGGCGCAACCGTTCAGCGCTTACGCGGGTGGCCATGAAATCAGGGAAGGCTCAACATTCCCGCTTCCATTATCTCAAAAGTCCTTTATATGGTTTAGTCGTCCTGACACCCGTGCGATTGTGACCCCGCTCTCCCCCTCCCCCTTTTCTGTGCTAACCTAACAATCGCGGATAAATCAGAATTAGGAACTCGTGCTTTGTAGCACCCCGATTAATAGCTGTTCAGTTATTTCGTCCAGATGTGGGATGTTTTAGGGGGATATAACATTTGGATCGGAAATTACCTCGGAGATAGTTGAGGTATGCCTCTGGATTCCCTTCCTTGATAATGGTGCTATCTCGGTCCTGTTTACACTTGGGGCTTGGGGATATTCAAAGAATAAGCTAGATAAGGTTCTGGACGGTGGTAGAGACCGAATCGTCTGTGTTGGGGTGAGTGTATTCCATGGGTTTGCCTGTGGAATTTAATGAATGACTGGCCTCGTGTCGGCGTTTTCACATCCCTACGGTTCTTTGTAGGCATCGGCCGTCTTTTGCCGTTTATTTTAATGTGGCTTTTTCGGATGGACTAGTTATTTACTTTGCTTTCTGGAGAAATATAAACGCTGGAAATCACTGCCGTGTGTCAGAAATTATTTTGATGGTATATGAATAGCGAGGAATAGCCGCTAATCATCAACTTCAAAGTTGCTATCTAGTGTGGAGTTCGCGGGCGCGCCAGTGAGATCTCAAATCGGCGATTATGATTTTTTAAGAGTCAAACACGCAGTCGGTTCAACACCTAAGTTGGAAAAGATTGGGAGGCTAGTAGCATGGCACTTTATTGGTCAAAAATAACAGGAGAACGAGGACCATGTGGTGGCTGCTCTCTGTGTAATCTGACGTTATTCGTATCTTGTGGACTTTCACCCATCAAGTCCTATCTGCGGTTTCATCATTTCTTCTGTTGTGAGTTTCCGAAGACTTAATCATTCATAACGGTTTTTTTCCTGCCGCAGCGTGTGTAGGTATTGTTTACTCAACTTACCCTGGTTTCATACCACCAGATATGCAACCCTTCTGCTTATCCCTAGGGAAGTCGTTAGGCTTTTGAATCGGGAAATCGTAGGTGTAAAATTAAAGGGTTTGGTCTGATGTGACCACTACATAGATCTATTGCATTAGCTCCATTCGGAAGTCGGTGCGTAAATGGGAATGGTATGAGAAATAACGATCTGATTTCTACCATGCATGTGCCCATTTCTCGTCTCCTACGTCTTGCTGGGCCTACTAAGCTTTGGAAAGGAGTAGTTACTGCTGAAGTTTCTCGTGGCTCAGCATAGGCTAGTAAACCAATTGCTTTGATTACTGCCCGGTGCACTTAATGGACACACACTGAGGTAGAAAAAATGGAGGGCAAAGCAAGACGTCTTTTCCACTCCACCAATCCATACTTGAGTCCCATTTACTACCGCTAAGGAAAGAAGTCATTTTCACCCTCTTTATCTGCTCCCCTTTTTACGCTTATAGGTAAAGTAGGAAAGAAGCCCTGGGGTAGGGTGTGGTGTTAAGTTAAAGAGGCAGTAAACTTTAATATGTACACTAATGTATAAATAAAAGAGGTTAGTTTAGTAGTGGCTTCTTTTTTATTAAAGGGAATGGATTGTTTACGAGTTCGCATGTGGTCACGGCTTAATCTCTATACAATTTCTTTTTATGGATGTTTTAGAGTGATTTTACAATTGATGGTTGTCTTTTGCATGTCAGTTAATTACTTCGCATCTAGAGCTCTCACGTGTTAAGAAGTTGATTTAACTTTTTAAAACTCTTACAAAACCAACAGAGTGCAAGTCAATTGCAAGTTGATTTAATGAGGTGACTTTGCTTAAGTGGACAAGTTCCTTTTAGAGGAGTCAATTTGCAGCCTTGGAAAGCGCCTTGAAGTTATGATCGGTGCAGTTATTGTAGGTTCAAAACCCCAAATGACAAATGCAGATTAAAAAGTAACAGGTTCTAAATTAGCCTAACTGCGTTTGTTTAGGAAGCTGCTAGGCTTTTTAAATTTGTTTCCGCAAATATTTCATCGAAAAAGCATAAATGAAGATTGCTTTAACACACAGTTGCTCAAAGTAGTTTAGGCGATCGCAAAAGTGTTTTCTACGACCCCTTGGAATGCCGTGTAATCTTTTTTGTCTTGTAGGGCATTTATCTGTGCGATTCGAAATGACTGCTTAAAAAACATGCAAGTTGTATTCCACCATACCTAGGGAGATACCGATTGGACTAGTTCCAGAAGCCAAACAGTCATGATCACCTCCAGAGACAGAAGAGTTTAGGGGTTGTCGCACTGGTGTGACGGAAGTCCAGTTATCTAGATGTCCCGGAATGGTTAGGACTCCGAGGAGAGCAGTGGTTGTCTAATAACTGCGCAACCAGTCACCACCTCCTTATTAATGGCACCAAAGCTTCGTAAAGATAGAAGACTATATGCCTCTGCTACTTCTAGATGTAACGATTTTCAAGTAATTTGGAAGTCTTTTAATAGCGGCAAGAAAAATTTTTTAGTAATTCATTGTGCATTTACTGTCTACTCTAGTTCGATCGAGGGTGCCGTCATAACAGGAGGCGGTGCTAAGTAATTTCCAGTCGAATGAGGCTACTCATCTTGCCATAAACTTGTGACTCACTACTGCACTTATTTTGTCTCGCTGAATCCTGCAAGTGGCCAAAAATGTAGGCTAGCGTTTCCTGAAAGTTTAATCCTACTTTTGATAATTTCGCCTTTTTGAGATTATAGACCTGGTGAGCATTACATGAAGCCTCAGTGAAGAGGTGTGCAGGGAGGTGAGGAAGGGGAGAAGAGGAGGCGAGTGTAGGGTCGGGGAAACAACTGGTAGACTAAGGCCTAAGAGGAATGGCGGTTCGACAAAAGAATCATGTGAAGCCATCTCAACTCAGTACACATCAACTATACCACCTAGGCTTTAATCAGACATGTAGAAGCGAAGCTTCTTCATAGACGTTCGAAATTAAAGCTATGAGGAGACAGATTTTGCCCTCTGTGGCTTGAATTTACTTATACAAAGGTTAAAATTTGGAATTTTTTTTGGATATATGTCCTGATACGCTTTTGTCAAATGATGAAGGTGACAGAGTATGTGACCTGTCAAAACATTTGAAATAACTTTAAATGATTGCAATTGATGTGCTTTTGAAGACTAGCTTCATCCCACGCCTTAACCGGCCTGGTTGAATCCTGTTAGGTGGCGCAAGAACCAGACGACTTTGCAAATTGCGTTTGGGCTCTTTTACTTTAAGTATAAAGTTGTTCTTCTTCGGAGTTAAAAAAATAATTGTACTATTGAGGCAATTATGAACCATGACAATACCCTTAGCAAACATAATCCACCTTTCGGGACCCCATCTCTTGACGGACTGGTGGCGCGTGCCCACGTGAGCGTTGACAATGAACGAAACTCAGGCCATCTAAAGGACCGTGTACGGCTGAACGATCAATGACAACTGCTATTTGATAGATTTCGGCTCCAAGGGCGAAAAAATTTGGTGGAGCTGTCCGGGTTAGCTATAGCTTCAGTCGCATAGCTGACCATATTTTTCTGCCCACCCATGTCATTTAAACAAATGACTACTCAACCATGTCTGGGTTGATATTCTGGTAGCGTTGGCATTCTATACCTGGACGAGGTAGTTACTCACCATACAATACAATTGGACTTCTTGTTTTCCTTTCTTACAGTGGCTCAACATTTGATTTTAACTTTTAAATTTTTTTGTATAAATCTTTTAAGACTAAAAATACAGCTCATCAGACAATTGATGTGCTTCCGGGAACCAGGAAATAAAAGCAAGAAAGACGTCTTACTAGCGAATCAATTAGTAAGTATGTGATGGAAAGCTCAAAGGGTTGAAGGATTAACCCTAAAGAGATAGTTTTACTTAAAAAGTTTGAACACTGTAATAAGTAATATGGGTTCCAACACTGATCAGAGAAACTAAGCAGGGGCACCACTAGGACTTCTCTCCTATCTCGGAGTGGTTACCGCTTGGGAACCACGAAGTCGTTTACAGAGCCAATTAGTTATTCAAAATAAACCTTCTTAAGGTGAAGCCTTGATGATGGGGCATACCAACATATACTGACCTCCTGTTCTTACAGTATCTGAGAGCTGAGAGGCCGTAGACATGGTTAGGGGAGTGTATATTATACGGAGGCTTAAAATTCCGCTTAGCTAAACGGATTAATAAGACAAACATATTTCTAGCATTTTTGACTCATGTAGCACCCCATGTCTTTCCTAAAGACAAAAGGAGACACAATACCCGGGCTGAATATATGCCATCGAAGTACAGAGGGACTTGGGGTCTCCCGAGCTGGCCCAGAGGCCAGGCTGTCTGATGGACGTACTATTAAGGAGCCCCAAAAAGCCCTTTACCAAGACAGAGAATAAAATATTAAACTCCATATGGTTATCAATGTTTGATATCCACTTATTTCCCTCATCCCATTAAACAGTCTTCTTTGATCAAGCGAAAGCAAAGCCTAATTTACTGAATGATTAGGTAAAAGTGATTTGTGAAGTCAGTTTTGTTTTGCTGGATTTAAAGCTTTTCTAAGAAGCATTTGGGCGAATTTTTATTTTCGCTTGAATTTAGTTAGGGTCATTTTAACTCCGAGTTTTGTAAACTTCTCTCAATTCGAGATAATTGCAAGTCATGCAAACTGACAACAGAAAAGCCAGACGGCCTTCAACAATATGACTTTTTTCAACTTCAGCAGTGAGTTTTATAGGAAAGAAATTCTTCGCACCTGCAATAGTCAAGGCAATAAATTATGCACTTAAACGAAATTTCCGGGCTATGAAATCGGTCAGGGGGATCGTTTTACCTAGGACCATAGTTACCAACCAAGCCGTAAAGCAACGCGGGTTGAGCTACCTAATTATAGAAGGGAAACTGGCCAAGGTTAAACAGAGCTGCGCTGTTATGACGGACGCATGGCGCTCTGTGCATTTGGCAGAGTTTGGCCAAATGTATTTCATGGATTTTAAGCTAAATTTCCTTTTCCACATAAACTGCTTCATCTGTTTACACTTATCCCAACCCTTGAATGACGCCTGGTAAGCAACCTCCTTCTGGGAAGAGTAGTTACTGCTCATCTTGATCCTGAGTTTGCTACGTCTCTCAAAGATTTAAGTGCTTATGAATGTGTTCGCTATTAGCTTATTGTGCAACTTCAAGACGGATTAGAAATGCTTCTAATTAAAAAAACTGGGCATTACGAAAGTGGATTTGCATTTGCTAGCTAAGGCTACGCGAGCACTTAAGTCTCCGCCACTGTACTTTCACTGGGCGACATGGCGTTCGGGGTATGCTAGTAGCCTTGAGATCCTCTGTTAGTCGGCAGTACATTTTCTGGCCTAGGTTTGTGGCTACTTATGGTATCAGGAAGGGCGCGAACAGCTACAATAAGTCAACTAAACTTCCTTATCCAGGCGAACATTAAAGTCTCCAACAAGAAAGTGCCATGTATTTTTCTCGTTTTTAACGGCATTAAAGGATAATTCAATGCCAATTTGGCCTCAAAAATAGCTCTTCATCCTGTAATGAGTCGGCTGGTTGTTTGATTCGACGCTTTGGTCGTGCGGACTCTTGGGCCCGGGTGGTTGTGATTCTACTTGGTGGTATTGCTTCCGGGCCATATCAGTAGATTCGCGGTCCTTCTATGTGCCAACAACATGTTTTCTATCCTAGTATTATGACCTCTTTTGACTTCAGGAAAGACTTGGGTCACCACAATACAGCTCCAGAGTTGATTTCAGGAACTGCATATTTAAAATGATACTTTAAAATAAAAACTAGGCAAACAATGACTAAGTGTTCCTCTCCTCCTGTAGATTGTATCCTTTTGACAGTGGTAAAGCAATTTTATTTAACGTTTTTGCTGCAATTTGGGTATAAACCTAAATACATAAGGAGAACGCGCCAGCTTAGTATTTGAAAGAGATCATTTCACGGTTGAACTACAAGGGACGCACGCATTCCTTCGGTACCTGGAATACCAGGTAATGTACCCACGGAATACGGTATCAAGTATAAAAACTGTTCATTTGCAAATTGCCTCCATGTCAAAACAAGCCATACAACTTAACGACTCAAGCATTTTGTTTGCTAGACAGTTCAAGTGTTTTGATTACTCCAAATAACCTTAAATTTATTAATCTAAACAAGAAAATGTTGGGGATTACAATTAAAAATTGATCGAATTTTGCATTTTGCTTAGTTTGACAAGAGTCTTTAATTCTGACAACTTCCTTTGTAAATCTTCTCTGATACCCTGAATAGTATTACGCTTTTTGGAAGCCGTTAATTTACTCATTTTTTGCTGACCGTAGCTTAGCCTAGATCATCCAGTAACTTCCCTTAAAACGGCGTCGATTTTTGGCCTTAACCATATGAAAAGTTCATTTTCACGGAAATAATGCACACAATGGCTCTGCGAATCTCACCAACTGATAAGGCCAGCTGTGATGAGAGGGAGTTCTGGGCTAGTGTGTGGGACATTATTAACTGCAAAAAATACGTTACTGCAGACTATACGTCAGTCGACCTATCTCCTGGTCGGATCCGCACTCAGTATGATACTAGCCGTGAGGTCGAAACAGTTCCACACCCAACTGGGGCAGGTTTCTCATTCATCCATGCTCACTTCGATTGGGAACAATGTAAATGTTGCACTCCAATTCAACACAGTTGATTTGAAATTATATTTTATTTCTCCTTTTAATTGTATTATCTGTCGACAAATGGATTTGCTGTTAAAAGTGCGATAAAGGGGAACACACGGAGGGGAAATCTCTTTATGAATAAGACCATTATGACTTTTATTAGCTGAACTGTCACGTAGCAGGATTAGTGAACATATTTGGGCCTAAAATTGGTTAATAGTTGATCCTTACATTTTTCTAAGGTCTAGCTCATCAATGTCCATTTTAAAATTGGGAACTGAAATGACTGGTGCATGATTCAATAAGGCGTGCCACACCGTTAAATAAAAAGGCATTATTATTATGCATATAAAAACAATTTGGTTGATAATACGACAACTTCAACACTGTTCGAATGATATAAGCACTTTGCGTAAGTCTACATTTAAGACGCCATATAATCCCAACCTGCAATGGATACATATTTGTGATGAGTGAAAGCCTTCAATATCATCTTTCGTACTTAAAATGAGACCAGGAAAAAAATACAACCTTAAATGAATGCTTTGTTGCAGAGGGATCTAGTCAATTAAACTGGAAGAAGTGTCTGATAGGACTGTCTCCAAACTATCGCAAGTGAATCAACTTCTTGCCTGATACACTGGGCAATCGGAAGCTCTTAATCACAAAACGGCGGACACACTCAAATTCATAATTATCTCACTGGAGATTCGTAGATTTTTGCGTTGCTAAATATGTGCCTCTCACAAGCTGTTTGATAAACCACTCAACACGATCTTTGATTATCTCTCCCAACAAGGAGCAAATTTTTTGCAGTAATTTACCAACAGCACCGTCTACTTTAAAGCCATAATCACGTTTAAGATACTTAGCAGTACAGGTAATTCTTTAATCTCTACTGAATGATCAATCTCACTGAATAGTAACAGACACTTGAGTAGCATTATTACTTTCAAAACAGAGAACGAGTAAAAGTGGAAAGACATTTACGCGATTCCGCTCCCATACCCGCCTGGCGCCGCTAATTGTATGGAGTGAAGGCACGGCTCATAAATCTTCCACCGTGGTAGAGAAGAATGGTAGTCGCAGAGGGAAAATTAATGCATTCCCACCGCAAGGTCGGCTAACTCGCAACTCATACACTTGTCAAAATTCCAAAAAATAGCTCTTTTTCTCAAACAGTTGGTATATTCAAGTCTTCGGCGGAATAAGAAGATGGTATGCAGCAGACACGACTGCTTGTGTAGTTTCCTTGAAAATGTTTAGAAAAATACCAAAGCTACAATGTAGGCCAGTAGATCTTTCATCAAATTTGTCCGACTAAGGTCGTCTTCGATACTAAAGAACCATGATTGTGGAAAATGGATGCCATCTTTCATCATAGTCCCAGCGTGTGAGATTCAACTCCATTTTTCGCGGCCATTCACAGCTGGGTTCTCTTACTTTACATTTTCAAAAGATTTTAAGTACATGTTGGCTGTTAATTGGGGGAGTTAGACGATTTCATTCATCAGCGTTGCCAAGCTTGAAAATGAACTCAAACTCAGCTTAAGCATCACTGTGAGTTTTGGCAAATAGGTCAGAAAGTAATAGGACAAGATGAGGTAAAGCTTGGAAACAAATTGCAATTATTAAATTAAATTTTCATCCACAGCACTTTGTTGATTACACTATGAGGAAATTTCGCACATGGATTTGCGTGGGATCTCAGTATTTAATGCCTCACTGAGATACCACAATCTCCTCTAAACTGGCTACTCTGTAAGAGGCGGTCGTGACCTCAATAAAATGGGGATCAATTCGAACACCGCATCGCAAAAGACGGCAGGCGCCGGTGCTCTGAAATTACTGGCTGCACAACCTGCTCGCCAGCATAAAGTTTTGAACGCTAGCCTTTAAAAAGGTAATGGCCAGAAATTTGGCAGCGATCATACAAGTATGCTTTAGGAAAGCGTAGTTGAATGCCATTAGGGATACCGGGAAAAAGATACAGAAAACAATACTTTAAATCAGGAAATCTACCTCCAGAAGAGATTCCAGAGAACCCCTTTAAAGCATCCTCTCTGCTAGTCTATATATATCTTCCTTTTCGTACAAAAATGTTAAATTTGGAGGTGGGTACCTCCTAAGATCAAGTAGTTTACAAAAGACCTGATTCATACAAAATTTATAAAACGATTTGCTATATCCATAGGGAGTAATTAAGTTGACGTATGTGTATTCCGTGAATTAAGTGTGTCCAGAGAAATCCTTCCAACAGACGGGCATTCAATTCCGGAGAATCCTGAACGCTTTCTAAGCTCAAAGTGCCAACCATTCACTTGCATGGTGTGACTTTGTCATCTCTCCCTATGCCCACTCATGCACACAGAGACACGCGCTAGTAGCAATAGCAGAGGAGTATAGGTAATAATACAAAATAAGAGGGATGGTGGGTGCGTTGGCGCACGGGGAGTAAATAATCACTTGATTACAAGATCTGCGAATTCACTGGGGGGAGAAGTAGGCGCCATTTGGAAGTCATTCTTCCGCATATCCATCGCACTATCCTCCACCTCAGTAGGACTCTTTGATGTCTGTTGGCAGGCCGTGGGACTTAGGATTGACGAAGTCCTCAACGTCAGCATATTATTCATCACTGGCGCCGAGGTTACCAAGTTGTCACTAAGATGGTTGTGTAGTTCTGACAAGTAACCATAGGCCTCGTGACGACACGCATAAGCTTCTGGTGAATTTACAGTGGGTAATGTGTCTCCATAAGCACTTCGATCCACATCGCCAGTTGCGGTGGTGGCAGGAGGAGCTCGCGCGAATGTATCAAAGGTGAAGTCACCCCATGTCTTTGCAGGGCTGCGGTAGATCGGGTGCCAAGCCAGAGTGTCAGCCTGGCAGTTGAAGCCATTGGCGACTACAAAAGGCTGCTCGGTGGGAGTTTGAGTGGTGTCAAGAGGAATGCCAGAAGCAGTGGGGGTTCGAGAGAGCGCGAAACTGCGTACAGAAGGGGGTCGCTGAAGGGTCTGGGAGTTGTAGTCAAGGGAGGAGAGTCGGTGAAGGTAGACTGGGATACCTCCACCTGCTCCACCATTGACGCCACCACCAACACTACCAGGTGCAACTGTGACAGGACTGTTTAAACACTCTCCGTCCACAAATCGCATATCTCCGAAGTGACTAGCCTGATGACGCCTAGACCAGAATGCATAATGAAACAATTTAGTGGGACTTTCAAGCATTCAAAGGTATTGACGGATAGACTTTGTCCGATGTATAGCATACCATTATAAAATTTCCCAAAACAACTAAAACCCATGTATTTGATCACGATAATTGAGAAGTAGGCAGAGTAAAAATGAAAAGTAGGATAGGCGAAATGGCTTGCCTTAAGAGAGCCGCCTTCGCTTTCAGCCTGACCACATAGCAACCAGCAACAAGACAGACCCCGAAAGCCAGAATGGTCAAGCAGACAGCAATGATGGTGAAAACCATTACTTGGTACCATAGTTCCTTGAAGCAAAGAATAAACAAACTAATTTAGGTGACGGAAATTTTCGCTTTACATGCAAAGGCGTTACTACAGAAACTCCTTGTTAACTTCACTCGTGATTCCCACTAGTTTGGAGAGTTGCTTGTTTTATGAAATTACAAAACCTAGTTAGAGTGGAACATCTAGGTGAAGAGAGTAGTACGAAAAGTTGAAAAATCTACAAAACGTCCAAAAAGTGTAAGTTGTGAATCTAATCTTTAATAAATAACTGAAAGCACTAAAAAGTGTAATTGTATAAATCGGAAATATAAAATTTAACACCAAAAGTTATGCGGGTAATTACTATCTGCTTTTATGAGTAGTTAAGGCTATTTCAAAGTGTGCGCTTAGCTCCCAATATTATAGAGCGCCAGTGGGATTTTACCAACTGCTTTTATTTGCCAAAATAATGATAACTCCTTGTCACAGACAATTTGTATTTAAAATGCTCAAGCTTCTTATTTTTTAAAAAAAAATTGTTCAAATATGCGGCTTATATAGGTTTAAGTAGTACTTCTTTGAATAATGGTTTCCAGAGTGGGGCTGATGTGTCACAATAACTATCAGAACAGGTACAAAGAATTAAAAAATACGAGATCATTGTAACACACTTATTCTTTTGGTAACTTTCTTGAGGTTTGGTTTGGCGGAGTAGCCTCTGAGTCATGGCAGTAGGCCCCAGCCATTCTGAACCTTGGCAGCACATAATCTGCCCTAGCACTGTGACCTCCTTCGTTGTCATTCAAGCCTCGAGGTGCTACATTGGTGCCAGAGGATAGCAAATCCACTTCCAAAGGACAGCTACCCCGATCTCTATTCCTGAATGTTAGATGTCAACGAGAGGGAAGAAGGCCATATGCTACGGATGTAAGAATCTGTGACGATTCCTAATAGAAAGGTTAAAAATGACGTCTAACTTCGGCAACTACCTCAGTCCAATTTTCTGCAGGAATGCTATTAACAACTTAAGCTACACCAGCTGTAAACCATTTGGAAGAGTTCGTTACGGACCTGTCTACGGTACCTGTATTGCAATATCAATCAAGTGGCACGTAATACCTCATCCACCACCTCTCTACCAGCTGGATAGAACCCAGATAGATATATGGCTGCACAGCATTGGTGTGAGAGCAAAGTGGCAAGGAGGAATGAATGCAAAATCTCGTCCCTACGAAACTATTTTAAAAGCAGTCTTTATTAAATGATTCTGTTTCAGGGCAGTGTTCCCGCAACCAGCGGTGGATATACAAGATGGCCATCACATTCCCCTTCCCTCAACAGTTTTCAAATGAGAAGAAACTCCGGATCCAGTGGAATTGTCAAAAGTGACCAATGACTCTGCAGTCAGGTACCGTCTCAGTTGCAGGCAAATTCTTTGACTGGCACGGATGGTTGTTGGACAGTTTGATTACAGCACCAACTGCACTGTGACGGCCGACGCTGGGGGTTGACCAAGGGGAGTGTTCTAGGGGCAACGCTCAAAAGGGGAGAGGGCAATGTAATGCTGCGATTATTTGTTTACCTCTTTATCTAGGTTCTACTGGCACTTAAAGCGGCATAACTTCCGAACTCCGGTTCTTCTGCACTTCGGCAAAACATTTTCCGTCCAAGTGTTGTCCCCTCATAAGTCTTCAGTAAGGACCCAGGGCGCAGTGAAATGGTAATTTGGTTTGTTTAAAGATCGTTTAGTCATTCCAATTGTGATTCTCACATTGGTGGTCATCAAAATACTCAATAATCTGCTTTTTTAAAATTTATTATCAAATGTGAAGATTCATTTTTATTCTCAAGAGCGCAGTATTCAGAGTAAGATGCCATGGGTGCAAATTCTACGTCTTGACACACTTTCTCGAATCCGTGGCAGTGACAATTTTGCATTACACTACATCGTATTTCAGACAAGACTAAGGCAAAGTGGAAAGCTATGAAGCAGTCAGGTCTCCCTGTTTCTGCCCATCGCCTCCACTTTGGGATGATGAGACATTGTTGGCCAAATTGTTTCTCCACGTCAACTGCCCTCACATCACACACACACTCGATTTGGGACTAATTGCGCAGTTATTACTAATACAAAACCACTTTTACGAAGGAACTTAGAGTGTACACTCCAAAGCGGAAGGCTAGCCCATCACTTTTTAATGCGAAGAATTGCATAGTAATGAAAGGATCATAAATAAATCAGTCTATCTGTAAATCTACAGAAAAATTAGCGCAAGTAGTCCGACTTCGTCCTAAACTATGGCTAGAAAGCGGATTTTTGAATCATGGCAGGAAAAGGCTTTCATAGAATTATTTTCCCTTGGGTTGTAACCTAGATGATACATATATAGCGCCCCAAGGTTTCACTAAAGACGAAAGAAGCCATAATGTTAGGACATAATATGTGTTGCAGACGTAGAGAAGGGCTGATGGGCCACTGGCATGACCCGGGGCCATGTAGCCCAGCAGTTGTGTAAAGGCGGAGCCCCAAGTGCCGGCGGAGAGTTAAACAAGCAACCCGGGTATTGTATCTATGGCCTAAACTATTCCACAAACATGAAATACTTAATCATGACTTTTTAAAAAACCAAACCAAGAATGTCTCCGAATTTACTGAGTATAAACTAACACTGTTAAAGTACACCGGAAAAATTCACATGCTTTCACCGTGATAGCACGATCGTTTCTTCAAGTAATGACCAAATAAAGTGGTTTCATGCCATTTAGAAGACAAAAAAGGTCTAATTTGGCTTTTAAGCGTAGGACAATCACCCCTAAAGCAACTTATGTAAAACAACCTCACAAGATTTGTAAATTGAGTTTTTGAACAGTGGAGATGCACATGAGTTGTTGCAGTGGTACCAAAGTGAAAAATCCCTATCTCCAGTTAAAAAATACCTCCGGAAATAAGAAACGGAACCTCAAAAGTTGAATAAATTGGTCCACTCAGTGTGACTGCGAACTGGAATATGAAATATAACAGGAACGTACAACCTCCCTTTGATACTTCAATCAGGCAAACGCCATGTTTTCTATCTTATTGTAATAGATTACCTAGATGCTTGTTTAAGGATGCATTTTGGTTTCGTGATCACCTCAGGCTCCGCTTTTGTACTTCTGCTGAGCGGCATGGACTGCGGGCCATGTCGGTAGCCTCTCACCTCTTCTGTTTGCAGGCATTACATATTCTGCTCTAGAAATGTGACTTTTTGGCTGTGCAAAATTCTCGAGGCGCTGCATTAGTAGCAGCGAAAAAAGAACCCTGCTTTAAAGAAAAAACATGCTATTATCTACTATTGAGTGATAAATTTTAACGTGCCGAAAAAAAGAGGATATGTTGAGTATAGGAGAATCCCTGACAACCCCTAAAAGAAGGCCTAAAAATGCTGTATACCTTCGGCGACTAACTCAGCTCCGTGTTCCGTGGAAATGCTATTAACCATTGAAGTGATACTAACCGCGAACCATCTGGAAAAACTTGTTACGGAGCTGTCTAAGCTACTCGCATGAAAATTTTAAAGAAGTGGGTACGCAAGAACCTCTCCACCTCTCTACTGGCTGGATAGAACCTTGGTAGAGATAAGGATGGGCAGCACTGAAGTGGGAAAAGTGGCTAGGAGGAACAGAGGAGAAACCTCATTCCCACCAAACTAGGTTTAACTCGCTCTTTTGTAAATGACTCTGCTTTTGGGCAGTATTCCCACAACCAGTGATAAACATACCAAGGTAGCCAGCACAATTTCCCCTTCCCCTAATACAGTTCAAAAAGAGGACGAGACTCCAGATCCAATGGAAGTGTCGAGAGAGATCAGCGAAGTTGTAGTCAAGTATCCCCTCAGTCGCACGCTAATTTGATGACCTATGTGAGAGTTTGATCAACGGGAGCCCGAAAATGACAATCAAAAAAGGAGAGAGGCTATCTAGCACTTTATTTATTTGTTTCAGTCTGAATTTTGGCTTTTCCGGCAATTGATGCTCCATCATTGTACTTTATTTGGGTTACACGGCCTCCGGGCCATGTCAGTAGCCCTTCAGTCGGCAGTACATACTTCGCCCGAGTATTACATTTTTTTCGACTTCAGGAAAGACCCAGAATTTTACATATGCATAAAGTGTTACTGTGAGATCCTAGCAAAGCTTTACACTAGTGCGGTCACATTAAAATAAAAAGTCGCACAAAACAATTAACAAATTACCTCTTTATTTGATGATGCCAAGTTTTGCCAGACAAAAACAACGCTTTACCCCAACAATAATGCACAAGTAATCCTGGATCAAAGCTCATATATCAGTTTACTCTCCAAAGCGAAAACAAACGATGCGTCTATTTTTCTAAAATTACTTGACCTTTTGTTTAGGGGAGCAAAGAAGTTCCACTTTTGTGGGCTCAGCTAGTCAGGTGTTTTTGTCTCAAGGGCAATCGAAGGACCATATGAAATAATGCGGATGCAGGGTACATGAAATGGAGAAAATCGGTCTAAAATAACCCAAATTTACCCAAAGGAGACTTTTAACAAGCTCAGATGAAATTTAAACCACAAACCAAGGTGGATAAAAACTAGGTACCTAATTCCTACCGAGATTTTTCAGGTGAAGAGAAAGAGTATTCAGATCGCGAGAAATGGGCTGAGATTATTATCGGGAAAGTTATAATTCCAAAGCGATGAATAAGATATCTTATAATTCAATAATAACCCTCACCTGGAAAGAAGTCTATTTTTGCCACTGAAATTGGGACGAGAAAAGTAGGCTACAATGCGTTACCGATGGAGTACAAAGACTACTCCTAACCATTACAATGTCGACGTTAATGACTCTTCCTTTTTCTGGTTAGCTAACACAAAATGACCTACCTAAAAAAGCATTTTTATTGTCGATTTAATCAGGAAATATCACAAAGGGGAAAAAGAACTCCATTGTCAAGGGGGATAGGTTAGCCCCCTGTCGTCAGGCAGCAAAATGTTCGCAGGGGACAAAACGACAGACAGTTGAGCTACTTGTCATCCCCTACTCAATCCATCGTCACTCCCTCTCGCTCGCCAAATGTACATTTTTTGGGGAAAAAATCCTTT
>NW_020170402.1:137850-160210 GCF_000524195.1 Echinococcus granulosus | reverse complement strand
GAGTCGAGATTACCTCTCTTCCTCGAGTCATGCGATTTTGATGGTCCACTGCGAGTCCGCAGGCAGGAGGAAAGGAGGAGGCGTTGACGGTGAGTTTATGATTAAAATTTTATCACAGTCTCCCATCTAATGACATAATTAATCTATTTACTTTGAATGAGCATGAGTGAGTGAGAGATGAAAATAACCTTGAGTCATGGAAGAGCTTGATAAAAGGGCGCTTCTTGGCCACAAACAGGGCAGGCCGGAGCATTTATTTGAGACCGATGGAAAAAAAAACCATTAATGTTGGAGGCTACCCTAAAATATCCACCACCACTGAGAATTATCCACACTCTTTTCAACTTCGTTTACTGAAAGAGCCAGGTAGTGTTTACACGATCGTGAATTCGGTGATTTGTGACGCTCTGACGCAATGAAAACCAATGAAAAAGAAGAGCTCGACGGCTGAATTATCTATCTACACCTAAACCCAACCACCGTTAATTTCAAAATGACAAGTTTACCTTTTCCACTTTGAACCTTCTCCAGAGTACGCTCCAACGTTTTTATCCTATGGAATTTACCCACATCTGGATGGGAAAATCGGGATAAAGTCAAATCCGTTTTCGGGGAGGCTTGTACCCAATTCCTAATTTCAACGATTAAATTACAATCGAGAGGAGCACCGCTGTGGTAGGGATTGAGGTTGGTGTTTGCAACGGAAATTAGGTTTTTTGTTGGATGAAAATGTACAATTTTTACGCTCCACCAGGCCCCTTCCGGCACCGCCAGGATCAACGCGCACATTGTCTTCTCTGATGTGCTCCCCGCTTCATGCATCAACGCCTTCGCAATTCTCAAGTGTTTCTTGTTTAAGTGATAAAACAAAACAACCCCAAACAAAGTGCCACGTCCTTTCGTCCACTCTCTCTCCCCATTTCCCGACTCTACTGAGTGAATGATTTCATGTCCTTATTTCTATGCTTAGGAATAATACGCGGGAAATTGTGAAACTTTTCTAGACTTTCGCCATAAGTTACCCCATCACCACTTTGAAATGATAACTTCTCATTGTCATATTTATTTACCCGGTCAGAATTTATTAATTGATAAAACATTTAAACACGACTCAAAAAAGGCGATGAGCCTATTCAGCAAAAGAAGGAGCGAGACAGAAGGACAAAAAAGGCACTACCATTTCTGGATACGCCAAACTGTAGCCTTCCGACGTAAGAGTAAGTAATCTTCATTTCAGATTGTCAAAGCTTACAGAACCTTGGCAGATCACGCACATTTAAATGTATCAAATTCAAACACGATTGAATATAAATGATAATTTTTAAAGCTGAGCTAATTTGTTTGAATCTTTTGGCTGTTTTCATAAACATTTTTTGAGCAAAATATTATGACTGTTACGGATTTTGTTTCATACACTGGCCCTAATTTCGTTCACAAATTGCTCTTAAATAAGCATTTACTTTCGCTTATAATTCTGAATATCATCTGTCTTTTTTTCTCGGAAAAAAGTACCCTGTCAGAGTAAACACCCTGATGGCCAGTCAAGTAGTTTAGGCCATTTATAATGGCAGTTTAAAATGATATCAAGCTCTTTTCCCCTTTCATTGGATAGCGAGTTGAGGAAGATATAATCTCAACTTTGAAGCAGTCAGAAGCCCAAATTAGAAAGCCGATTCCGAGCTCGGGTGCAAAATAGGAGGGATTTAAGCAACAGTAAAAATTTGATCAATATGAATGCCAATTTGGCAGACGAAAATGAAAGGAAAAAGAGCGCATTGCCTCAGAACAACACCAGATGACACATTAGGCATCAGATCTTAACGAGAACTTCGGACAACAATGAACTTCATGCCTTCATACATCACTCGACACACCAGGTCAAAATAAATGCGCCAAAAAAATCAAATATGTCCAGCCTTTCATAAACAAGGTTTGGTAGTGTGAATGTCGTTTCAGTATATATATTAATTTGGATTAAGATGTTGATTTTTCAGCGCCAGATTCTCCGAAAGGAAAAATAATGCCTACCCTCTCCGGAATGGACTGTTCCAGAGCTCCAGAACTCTGTGAAATGCCACCGTTGCCTTTGGACAGCCGTGCCACTGAGACATTATTCTTTGGTTGATGTCGCAGTGTACCACTAATAACGAGATCAGAAGGACGACTGGTGATGCTAGAATTTGCTGCAGTAGTTGGAATGACAGCAGTGGTGGTGGTGGTAGTGGAGACAGCAGTAGGGAGAGGAAGCGAGCGGAAAATCTCGCACCGGGCACCCATGCGAGTGGGTGGACAGATGCAGATGGGCATAGTGGTGGTGTCCAAAGCGTCCTCTTCATCCTGCGCCTTATTCACGCATCGACCGCCGTTCAGACAGTAGTTGGGCATCGACCCGCATCGGTCGTAGATGCATGCACCGGTCTCGTTGTCTTTGATGTAACCTAGCCGATTTTGACACAGTAAAGTAACAAATTTGTCTTTTTACATCCTCTATGCGCAATGTTTCCATTACAGGAGCGATTTTATTCCTTGTCTGCTGAAATAGTTTTAAAAGACTTGTCCTTTCCGAGCAATTAAATTTCTTAGCTGTGTGTAACAGAGCATTGTTTTTCAGTGGCAGTCTGATTAGGTAAATTGCTTTATTTACTCAAAGCTCTGCACTTTTCATGTTCTGATATGCTTTACATCGTATTCCGGAGCGGTAGATTCGCTGCAGCAGCGCGAGGATCGAACCAGGAGAGAATAAAGCAGATCCGCGTAACATTTCATGCTATTAGTCTGTTCGTCTTCAAATCGGCGATGATTTCGGTCTCAAAATGCATTTCTAAACACCGATTCCATCGTTTTAGCCAAAGCCTCAATCCAAATCTGATACAAATCTTGATCTTAGAAGTGTCCTTCTTCAAGAGAGTGGATCGAGGCGAAATTATGAGTGCTCCAAACTTCCCTCATAAACCCTCACCACCTCAGCTTATACGAAAAATGACTATTCCGTAGAAATGCTTATAGAGATGGATGAAAGTTCAGTTTGTTTAGATAATCTAACCTCTCGGAACCGCGCGAGTGCCTTCAACAATCAATAGATTGTTTAGAAGACATGGACAGATGCACGCCCTTCATTGACTGGTGGCAGGAGTAACATAAACAAAGCATACAGACTTCCTTAACCCTCAGCATAAACACACCCTAGTTCTTGTGAACGACAGCAAAACGCGTCGTCCTTTCGGTCCTCCAGATGAGAGAATTCGATACACTGTTGGGTGAAAAAAACACCCTCCTGACACCCCATGATGTCGGTATTACTTGTCCAGCCTTCAAAAACTCCAATCCTCTCAATCCGTAAACTGTCATTATTGCATCCAATCTTCTTTCTCCCGGAGTCACTTAGTAGAGAAATAGTGCAAAGTTTTAGTGCTAAGGCAGGCACTCAGGCCATTGAAACAATTCGGAACTAGTGTCTGGATCAATTCATCGAAGCAAGGTCTATGCTGATTGTCAATAGTGCGAAACAAACACCAGCGCTTCTAAGGTACTTGAAGTGTGAATGCATACATCCGATTGGACAGTAAGGCAATTCGCCTGGAGAACCACGTCACGTTGGCCGTCCCGTGAACAATGCTAAATACGAAGTCATGCTGGTAGGTAGTGATTAGTGGTGGATCAAATGACTTTGGTGCGAAATATTTATGAAAATGGATGCGATGACAGCTAATCACTGTTCCAATCCATATGTCAAAACCGTGAATGTTATTAAAAAGTAATCAAATATAATCACCCCATTAAATAGAGCTGGTCTAACTCATAGTGATTCAAACTTTTTTGCATTAGTAATAAATCATACTGAAGTGGGGCTCAAGGGCTGCATGAAAAAAGCCGCATACCCCGAACTGGGAATACCATGATGTCATCAGAACAGCAGACAGAGCATGCACCCAAGTGCTATCATGTCTGTGAGATAGGTTATTTAAAAGGACTTTTTTCTTTCTCCTCCTCCTAGAACAAATGGCGCACACTTAATAACACGCAACCCTGTCATTTGGAAGTAGTTTTTTTGAAGACTACCATTCCGATGGGGTACGGCAGCTAGCTTAAATAAAGCCTGTTTAGTTCATGCCATCAGACTGCATTCGACACTTCTACAGGAGCCGCACTAGAAAAGTTTCGAGCCCTTTGAAATGACAAACCGCCCATCTTACCTGGATTGCAAATTTTTTCCCCACTCAGACTACATCGGTACTCCTTGGCCTCGGAAGAGCAGAAGACATCGCACAGCTCCCCAAAGTAGCCCCCCACGCAGGTGTAGGCGAATTGGAATTGCAGAATTCTAAAAGTTCCGAGAAGAGGATTTTGCTACTTAGCAAACTTTGGGGGCGCTTAACATTTCTCAGGATAATGAGGAGCACGGATCGTCACTTTTATCTCATTTCTAGAACTGGATTTCCGCTTGTCCAATTGACTGATGGAGTTATTGGAGGAGGTACGAATGTGAGTTTTGAGCCCGAAATCACAGACACTATTGATATGGGACTCCGGTTATTAATTAGTCCGTCTACCGGTTTTGTGGTAAACCCACACAGAGGTAGCATTTATGTCGTATCTATCACAAAAATGCCGAACAGACCATGTAACCAGAATTTAACTTGCTCTATGGACAAAGAAGCCACAAAGAGGAGCGGTTTATTGAGCATCAGAACATGAAACGCCCTCGTGGCAACAGTACCGAGGTAATTTTAGTCCCTTCTTTGCTACTATTTTAGGTAAGGAGACATGAGACAACTTTTTGTCGGTTTTATATCCCCGTCTCGACGTCTAATTGAGGCAAATGGCTAAAAATTGTCCAGGCGTCGAACCGCCTCTTTTAACACGGAAGACGGGGCAACGAATCATTTTTGTGTTAGAAATTTCATAAGAGGAAGGAAGGAGGACGGATCAGCCATCCTCTAGCCTGTACAATCATAAATTATTACCTTGTTAGTTATCTTCTTCTACTGCTGCTTCCTAAAAGACCTTCAGAATTTAAAATGATGCTAGAAATATTGCTGTATTTTTATCCTAAAAGTGGGAAACCTTAAACAGATTTTGGCCGCTGACATGGAAAATGAAGAATTTGACCCCCTCCCACTTAAGAGGTCAAAGTTCAGGTTCACGCTTTTCGGATGTGAGAAATACTAAGAGATAACATCTTTTAGAATCACGATTTGGCAAGTGGGATTAATACCCTAAAATTTGAAAAATTTTGTCACTTTTGTTCATATTTTCGCCCAATTAGTGCCCTCCTCGCCGATTTGGACAGATGATGTTTTTTACCCACAAAATCACCTCAATGAAGGCATAAATTAGTGCACTCGAAGGCTGTTACAAATCGGAGGAGATTCTCCTGGTAAATTTGAAAATTAGCATTTTGACGTAATCGGCTTCCTGACCTAAATGACTAAATCCCGAGCAAATCGGGCAAATTAAATGGATGATTGGCACCGACAGGAATTGATCTGCAGGAGGTAACTCCCTCAAAAAGTTGTGGACGGTCATCTGAAGCACTTTCCAGGTCTATTAACGGGTCTTGTCATAAACTAGGGTAGTCGGTCAGATCCAATTACATTCGACTTAAGAAACCAAACTTGGCGTAATTTTTTGTCAACTGAAAGACAAACAGTGGTTTGGCATTACATTAGGTGAAGCTTTTCTGTAATAATGAGATTCACATGTCTAACAAGGCGGACAAATCGCCCACGGCGGTAATGGCGATTACACCATTAATTATGTGAACATTCCTGGTCTAGAAATGGTGAAAGTTTAGTAAAAGTCAACAAGGCGGTACAAATTAACGCTACGATTAGCTGGGAGCCATCTAGCCGCTGCAGAAGTCCTGACTTCAACAAGTCAAAAAGACAACGATGCAGCGAAGGAAAATGCGTAGTTTCTCGAAAGTCACTCAACAAAAAAACAATGATTAAGGAAGAAAAAAATAGGAGAGGAGGTGGCGAAGAAGGCGGAAGAAGAAGAGGAGGATGAGAGTGTGTAGTTCCCAAGACTAAGAAGACGTGGCCAGGGGGCGCGAGTTGACTGTGACTCTCACGCGAAGTCGCAGTAACGTCAAATTTTAATCATCATTAGACACTGCCTGCCCTCATTCCTGTGTGTGCGTTTATTTTGTATAAAATAGGTTCACATAAAAACATTATAAATGGGCACGCAACGGATTTTTCCCATTACATTCTTCCTCCCATTTTTCCATCGAGAAGTGAGGAGACGATAATGTTTGGGTGAGGGTGTTCTCATCACATAGATTACTCGCTGCAACCTGGAATCGTAGTGCTGGATGACCTGCTCCGCGAAGCACAAATGGCTAATCTACTTCGTGCCACCCATCTCCGGTATGTGGTACAAGATAGTTGAGTTGTTTACAGTGAAACTCGAGCTTGGTTGGATTGGAGTGTATTCCGAAAATAGGTTCAGCTTTTAAACCATTTGAACGGACAGTTTTTTGTAGATGTTAGAACCCAATAGCGCGTGATTTGATTGCTTGACCTCATGCTGTCTTAGGAAAACAAATCACAGTGTAACTTTTTATTCAAATGGTGTAACAAATTGTGACGCTTTCGTTTCTTGCAGTGGAAAGATCCATCGCGGATGAAGGAGTTTGAATAAACAACCAAATAAATATCTATTTTAATGCACAAAACGCTCTGCACCTCCACATTGTGTTGGTAAACCGACGCAGAAGGACAGTGGTTATGGTTTCAGAGCGTTATAGTTGTAAACCCTGGTAAAGGTGAATTATTTTCTATCCCACGCGATTTCCTTCATTGTGCCAATCAAGTAAAGTAAATATTTTTCCTCGAGAAATTGAGGAAAGTCTGAATATTTCATTTAGCCTTCCCGTCAGTAAATTAAAAGACTACCCAGCCGCGCTCATTTTTGTGGACAAACGAATGGTCATCGAAAACTGTGTAGGGATCCTCTACGAGCCTATTAGGAACGATGCCCCTTAAACAGCTCTCAAGGGATATTTAGGTTTTCTGTAAAACTAATGTTTCTACCAATATATTTTCCCCATTTTTTTTACAATTACAGAATTTTACTAGGAAATACGTATTTTATGGGTCATATTTCATTACGACTTGCAAATTTACGGTCTAAATGGCAGCAGACATGCAGAGCCACTCATAAAAATAATTCAGACCCGGCCCTTCATTTCATTTTTTGCCTATGCAGTATAAACTTACAATCTTCGCTGAAGTGCGGAGGTCTGTGAGTTCTCCTGCCTTCTCGAAAAAGGAGATTGAAGGAATGTTCAGATTTTCCTGGAAAAAACTGTGCAGGCCAATCCTAGTATTAACTGGAGATTTCAGTGGGTGGTTGGTGGAGCTAGACGCCGGTTTTGGCGCTTTTTTCGTCTACTAGCGGACCTCCATACCGCATATATGAGTCGGTTTACTTTCGCTAACGTTCCAAATGCGTGAGCATCGCGAGTGGAAGGGGAGTTAAATATAGTTAATGTTTTGCTGCAAAATATGCCCAAATAAAATCCCCATAGGCACTTTTTGATGAAAAATGGGACGTTAATGATACTCTCCCCGTGAAAAAATAATGATACTGTTTGATTTACTCCTCCCCTTGCAGACAATTATGGATATAGGAATCGAAGCTGAATGCTACCGATGGTCGCTACTCTCTCCATGAATATTTAGGTCTTTCAAGAACTGAAGCTTCTTCTGCCTCTTTAAGTAGGTATTAGACTTGAACGGAGGGTAAGTAGCCGTCCAGCATTCTCTGCTGTAAAATTTTGTACTCCAGGAGAAGTTATCTTCAAATTTTCGGAGAACCGAGGAAAATGAAATTCAAACGCCTAATTTCTACAAGTAGATGAGAGCATAATGAATGTGTGGACTAATCAGTGAAGGACTCCAAAATGGATGAATAAATGAGGAAGTAAGGGGGTGAATGAATGTGTCTTATTCAGTTAATGAATTAGAAGTGAACTATACTGAGAATCGCCATAAAGAGGATCTAAAGGAGGCAGTTCTAAAATTCCACGTGACCGGTAAATAGTACACCAAACCGAATAGAGATTCAACCCTGTTATTCACTTTCTGAGTAAAAGAAGTTCTCCACATTCTCATTTTAAAATCCTAATCCGGTGTATCACAATTTTGCAAATTCTAAATTGGAAATAAAAATTTCTCAAATTTTTTTTTTCTCCTGATCTCACGACCGTGTAGAAAATCGTGAATTCTGCAACTTCAAATGGACGTTTTTGAACGAAAGTAGCCCCAACACCTGGCGCAATCAGTGGAGTTAGTTCCCCACCAATTCAAAATATGGCAAATTTACTGTCCACTAAAGCAAATCTGACACATTTCGTAAGTGCCCACTCAAAACAGGCTTGCAGGCAACTTGAAATCTGCCTAATTCGTGAACTGAAACAGGTGAAAGACAGGCGCTTAATTACTAACCATAGTTGGTTGGAAGGAGAATGAAAAGGCGGAGGAGGGAAAAAATCGCAGCAAGGGAGGACTCACATTTTAAGATTTTTGGTTTTTGCATCAATGGGACGAGGGAAGGTGAGGTTGGCTGTCACTGGTTGCAGTTGAAACTCCTTGTCGCTGTTTGTCGCCTTAATTGTAGCATCCACCCTTAACGGCTCTTCCTAACAATAGCATTGGACAGAAAGCTGAGTTCCTCCCCACTTGGTTAATCCTACGAAGTGATTTTCCCCACATTTTCAAACTATTTTAAAGCTTCTACACAACTTGTTTTAAAAACCTTGACCTCTTTCATTATTTGTAATTTCGCGTGGATATTTGTGGCAATTCCAAGTAGGCCTACTTCTGGGTAAAATCGCAAGTCAAATCATAAAGGATTGAGCTGATATTAATTCACAACACAGGAAGGAAGAGGTAGCTCACCACACTGTCCACCTCAAATTGAATAACCTCCTTCGGTCCATACGCCGCGCAAGCCGCCTGCACATAGAATAAATGCGGTCCAAATATACGGCACCTAGGAAGATGAACAAGAATTACACAAATTACAAAATAAAATTGTTTACATTTTCAGGTGGCAGACTTACTTGTCGAGTTTGTGACCGATACAGACAGTAACTTTGTAGGGTGATTCGTCACAGTTGCGACTACTGTCGTAAGTTAAGCCGAGGTGCATCGTGACATTCGATCTTGCCTACGGGGGAGAAAAACACCTACTTTTTATCCTCGTCACTATCACTACCATAACCGCAGTTACTCCTCCCCTACGAAGTATCTGCTTGTATTTACATACCGTGGTTGTTTTTACCTGACAGCTTGGCTTAGTTGGACCCACCCAGTCCGATTAGCCACTTGTCTACAGCGGTTTAAGAATGGCAGCTTTCATGCACTCTAATCACGCAGTTATCAGCTTAACAGATTTTGGCGACACACAATAAGTATTCAAAAGCGGATGTCACAAAACATGCACAAGCCCACTTATAAACCTAAGAAATTACTGCCCATTTAAAAATTGGGACTGTTATTGGCCGGGAGAGAGGGAGAGAGGGATGGAGCTCAAGGTAAGGACGAGGGCGCGGACGAGGACAACAAATTTTTTTGCAATCACAGTGCAGTAGTCAATGGTTGCGGTGTGCCACACATCAAAGCACGCAGAGTGTGAGCGGGCAGAGCGATTAAGCTCTGCCATTACAGTTTGCTTAATGTACAATGCAACAGACGATTTTCCACTCTGGCATGCCGATATGCCTAAAAAATGGAGCGCGAGAGAGAGAGTATCGCAACCTTACCAAACCTGGATTAAGTTAAATCCAACCCTGGAACATCACTACCGAGTTCGAAGTAACGCTTAGTTGTTAACTGTTTACAAGACGATGATAAGAGTCACAACAACTATCCAGAATATTACATTTCTGTATGAGAGAAAGGGGTTGGAGACCATGTATGGCTCCCTCTTAGCCATCGAAACTGGAGGAACAGTGGCGATTCAAACCTCAGCAATGACTATGAATAATGGCGATGGTGAGTCATTTGGAAGTAAAGGGCTGGATGAGAGGGCGATGAAGCTTTTTGGCTTAATGAATCACGCGACTCTTACTTTCTCATAGGGAAACATGTGGATTTTTTTACAGAGTACTACAGGGTGACGGACCGCACCTCAGGTTTCAAGGCCGAGCAGCTCTCCTCGTATTTGCCATACGTTTGCAATGAATAGAACCTCGTTTAAGTGTTAATCCAACCTGCGAAAGAACAATAGGTTTCCGCTTTTTTCGGTGGTTAAAAATTGTCGGTCGAACATCATCGACACTTTTAACCAGGACTGGTGTTTTATCACCATGGTGATAGATTGTAAAAGGTGATTGCACACACCCACTCCGACGGGTTCATCACAAAGGCCAATCTATTATGTAGATTAGGGGGCTGTGATAACACCCGGGGTAGGGAGGATTGCTGTTGAGCCTATTTCGCTACTGCTAAATTAAGTTTTACTCCTCATCATGGCCAATTGACTCACTCCTAAATGTGACAAACACAACAAAGTCCTATTAATTCGATTGGAAATAGAACCTTCACCATCAGTCAAATGGTCTGATCTACTTTTTTTCGCTCAAGAACGGAATTTCATGGCAATATGAGCTGCATCAGATAGAGTTGTGGCAAGATGAACACCCAAAATGAGTATCCATTCTGGTCTAAAGCCACAGTTCGCACCCAGCTGGATCCATCCGCCGCTATCTACCAAAAAGCCAGCTTTTCTTTTAGTAAAAAAACTGGCTGCATTTCAAAAAGACGGTTACAAAAAAGGCCTAAAGTTGATCGAACTTTAAAATCGGCCCGACACTCAGAAGCAAAAATGGGGCTGATTTCATGCGCCGTCATTAGGCTTGACCCCAGCCTATCAGTTAGTAGTTGATTTCATCACTCCTCCTACGTTATTAAGCCCCATTAAAAAAAATCTCCATTTGTCTGTTTAACACGCCATAGACAAGCACTCACATTTGCCGACCCAAAAAAAGTTGCTATTTTGAAAAACGAATACGATGTCATGAAAAAAACCGCCTCTAAATTCATTTTTGTTTTTGTTTAACTTCATTGTCCCATTAAAAAACCCCCAAATACCATCGCTTTTAACGAGAAATTTGTATTTTATATATTAACTCATCAAACCATAGATCTTGGGAAGTTTTTCCCTTCCCGAGACTACCCTAAAAATGCCTGGGTGAAAAAAACACAAAGGAGAGCTTCGCGCATTTCCCAACGTCCAGGATGATCAAATTTTTTTTCTCGAATTTTGGGATTTTTATGGGAACAAAAAAGACTGTCAACTTCTGAGAGCAAATAGCAAATTTCGAGCTAGCTTAAAGTTAAACTGACGGAAAAAATTTGACTGAGATGAAGGAACGCACTAAGTCGTTCGTGGTGAACGGCCTCGAGAACTCAGCTGCCCACCTTCGCGGAAAATAACTTTGTAGGTACTTTCTCAAAAGGTTGCATTCATCAATGAATGCGGGAAGTGCGGAAATGGTACTCGCGAAGGGATATTTTTAAACGTCCCTAAATGAACCAGCGCGATTAAACCAACGATAAAACTCTGCACTGTCCAACGGAAATGTGTAGAGAGTGGAGAGGAGAACAGGAAGCCCTTTGACCAGAACAGAAAAGACGTGATTACTTCAAAATTTCAGCCGCGTAAAATTTCAAAGTGCCTACATTATTCTCCGAAAGGATCAGTCAGTAAAACACACTGCTAGCAACTTTGGTAACGGGTAAGTCTGGTACCATAATAAGTCATCGGAAAACGGAAGTTTGAGGGTTTAATAGACGTACTTGACATTGCCGAAAGACCAGAAGAAGGGGTATAAGAAGGGTGGTAATCCTAAAGCCGAGGTTGAACATTCTACTGGTGGCTCGAATTCAACATCACTTGGGACTCGGATGCCGCCAAATCTGTTTAGGTATGTGTATAATTGTGTCTTTGTGTGTATGTGCGTGTGTGTGCCTTTGTGTGTGTGTGTGTGTGTACTTGTGTTTATGTGTTGTAGTAACTCAAGTAACCCGAGTTCATTTCACACTGGACGTCGGAGCTTAATGATTGGCTATGGCTCAGCGAATAACACAGTGCCCCGCGCGTAACCGTTCGTTTTAATTCGTGCGTCTGGGGGTGTGTGTGCGTGCGTGAGGGAGGGTAACTGCGTTAATGCTCACTAATATAAACATACCACTACTACATATCCGTACACACATTGACAGGACGTGGATAGTGTAACGAGGTCAACGAGGGTTTTGAAAGGTAAACAATCACTATGCCTAATTCGTGTACGAACAGGTGGTTAGGAAAGAGGTCTTGACTGTTCCTCAAAGCGTCTTTCTTCAGTACTGCATGAAAGAGGGTCCAAAGTGGGAGTACAGAATGTAAATTCTTCCTACACTTTAACCTAAGTGCCAGCCTACTTTGGTGTCCTAGTTACGCGTCTGAAGGTAGTTTCATTCATAGCGTAGAGAGAAGATGGGAAACTAGCAATTTGGGTTGCATAAATAGAATTCACATCACCAACTCGTAGGCCTAATCGTGAGATACTAAAAAAGTGCAACCATTTATAGTAAAAATGCATCATAACCGTTTCTAGCGGGTTTACATACACTTCAGTGGTAATAGCATTGTAGAATATGGGCGACTTGGAAGATATTGCAAGGTTTTTTTAATCATCGTGTTTATTTAATACAGCGATACGCATGTTTGCCCTTCTGGCCTTTTGGAGTTGTTACCACGAGAAGAAGCGTCACGAAAGGCACCTGACGCTAAGGGCTGGCTCTGAGGGTACTCGGAACAGAGGATCCTGAATGTGGAAACTACCTACATTGTGTAGTTTACCTCCAATGGCATTGAAAATAGTAGCAATTTCTAAAGAATGAGTTTAGCGAGGACCAAAATGCCCGGTATTCAGAAACTGTACTTTAGACAAGCTTCCTTCAGTGAAGTGATTGACATCTCCGATGCACTTGCTATAGGCAATCTTTTGCGTCTAAAAAAGCATTCGTTGAATGGTCTGTGGGTCCCCCACAGGGGACATGGGAGCAGAGCTCCTTCAATAATTGAATTCGGAAGTCTCTTCCTTGAAATACAAGTCGTCTACTTTCCTGCGATCTCCGTTAGAGGGAGCGTCGGAGAAACGCAATTACTGAGGAGAGGTCGTGGCCAGCGCCAAAATCTTTTCCAAGATCACGTAGCGGATCCTTTTTTGCAGAGCTCTGACCATGATCCGACTGCTGAGAGATGTCCACGTGCTTGGAGTTGACTGGTTATTCAACGTTGAGTCAGTATTCTTTTAAAGTCTGCTAGACCGATTTCTTTGTTGTTTAAAGCAGCATTTGGGTTGCGTGGACTGTTACCAGTTATGGGAATCAGCTATAGCGTGTCCAGAATCCTCGTTTTAAGAAACCCGGTGTTTGTTTATACAAATCGACTGATGATTTACAAACTACAGCATCGAAGAGCTGAAATGTATGCGGTCTCAGCTTCTTCCTCCGACATGGTGAAGGAACCATGATCTCCTCACTGTGCACCTCAGTAAATTTGAAAAATTAGCGAAGCTGTTTTAAAACCGACGTATTCCCAAATTCCTTTCACCTGTATCTTCAACTACTGTGAACCAAGGGAGTTCATTAATTCTGCTGTTTACTTTCAGTCCCTAAAATTTATTCTGTGCAGTAGATAACATCAACTCAAGTGAGGACAATAGTCCATTTCAAGCCATAACGAAAAGAAAATTCCTAGACATTTTAATCAGACAGAGGAAACATTTCCCAACAATCGAAGCGGATGCGCCTGGTCGTGTCCACAAAAAAACATCAAATCAACCCAATAAAATTCCTCCATCACTAAGGTTGTCATGCGGCTGAAATCACCTTTTTTACCCTTCAGTGTGAGTGAATGAGACGATTTTTTTCACTAAACACGTTGATGTTTGGCGCCAAGGCGGGCAGGCAAGATTTTGGGAAGGTCTACGGGGCTTCAAAACCTCATGTGTGTGGGTGGGTGGTCTCTTGCTTTGCCTTTGAAACAATAGCCCTCGCAGGCAACACCAGAAGTACCATTAAAATGTGGTGGAATCTACGCCGTGTGCCTTAGACTGCCGGTGGGTTGGAGAATACCCTGCCGCCTACGTTCATTAGTCCGCGCATGCTCGGCGCCGAATACACCGCCTGTATTTTACGTTAGAATTAAAAAACGAGTTACGAATAAATTCTTCCGATGATGCGAAGGTAAATAGTGAATCTAGAACTTAGCGCTCAAAGCCCGAAACGTTTACCCCCAGAAGACAGATTTTCCGCATTGTCTGCATATTTCATTATCTCCTCCAAGCATCAAAATATGATCTGCTGGAGTAAAACTAACCAGTCGAAAGAAATCGGCATAGAGAATTACAGGAGCGCCTACGTTCTCGTAGACTAGAAGTTGCATAGGATCAATCCAGAATAACTGGGGTACACCAAATCACCTGGTGCCTTGGGCTATTTTTCTGTCGTCTGTGACAGATGCTTGGAATTGCGGAAGTTTGGAAATATGAAGTATGCATTTTTCATTTAAAAAGTAATATTTAATCCCCATATAATTAACAATTTAATAAGAAAGTGTTAAAAACACTATCTGTTATTAGTCCGCCTGAATGTAGGAATAAATGGTTAATTAAAAGGCACCACAATGCATTCCACCATCCACTTTTTCTATTTTAAGCACCCATTTGTAGCACTTGGTGTCAAAAGAAGTTATAAATAGAAATTTATTATTCTCATTGGATTTCACCTTCTAAGGAATGATTGAAAAACCCTTCTGAAAATCCTCATCAAGAAGAATCTTACTTAGTGCATTTCAAAATGGAAATGTCCTACTAATCGACACCATCGCTGATTTGGAAGACCGGATCAAGCGTAAAAAATTGGAACAAGATTCATCTGTTGAGAGCTCAAAATGTTGATTATAACGAGGGATTTTTGAGTTGTCACCACCACTCTAATGGGTCGAAGCGCCTCCTCATTTCCCTTTCCGGATTTTCATTATATTGCGATCTTCATGTTGACAACCGATTTGGTTTAGAAGCCTTGGAGCCCCGTTGAATTAAACGATTGTTTATTTGTATGGTAATTTTCTTCTCATGATCCCGAAAGGCCTTCTCTCCACAAAGTCCTACTTCCAGGAATGACGTAAGGGGACTTCTATTTTGGACCAATTGAGTAGGCTGTGAAAGCTTAATAAAGGAGGAGGAGAAGCCTCGCCGGCTCAGAAGGGAAGAGTCTACTAAGGGTGCTAAAATTAATCATGCCAACTGAAAGCTTACGAGTGTGTGGAGGAAAGCGCATTAAATATGCATTAGTACATGAGAAAATGAACGGTTCCGTAAGTCTACAAGGTCCGACCTTCAAACCCAAATACTTTATCAGCGATGTTGAATTGGCAAGTTGAGATGAAAGTTGAATCAGTTTCTTTATTCATTCCCTATTTCTATCCTGAAAATAAAATCTTGACTTATTATGATTAGCACTCATACATTTACTGCGAAAAACGAGGATCAAGTAGCAAAAATTTAACTTCCCTATTTCACTGTCTACCTACCCAGGTATTTGTAGTCTTCCAAATGCTGGGTGCGAATAGGATCATTTAGATGTAATTAAATTTATTCCTAAAAGGAATCAAATCTTAAATGGCTCTTTGACCATTTTCAACTTAAATGACAGTTCCATTAGCTGAAGAAAGCAGATTTTGTCTTAGCGAGGATCAAAGAAGCAATTTGACTCATCGTAGCGCCTTGAGGCTTTCCTGATGACGAAAGTAAACATTACTAGGGCAGAATGTGTATTGTCGACATACGGAAGGGCTGAAGTGCCAATGGCACCGCAAGGAGGCCAGGCCTCTTGGCAGAAGTACAGTAATAGAGCCTCAAATACCAGGAAATTCAAAACCTATCCTGAAACAAACAAAGTATTATGTAGCCCCTCTCTTCCCTTCGGCGTCATTCGTATCGCTCCTCTTGATCAACTTCCGGCGTCGGTCATCACAAGGTAGGCAGTGCTGTTGGTGAAACACCCGCGAACATACCGTCCCAGTCATCGAATTTGCGTACGACTGAGAGGATGCTTGAAATCAACGTCATTGATCCACCTTGGCACTTTCACTGAATCTGGGGTTTCTTCCTCTTTGGGAACTATGTTGAGGGAAGGAAAATGTGCTGGGTACTACGTAGGCTTACCTCTAGTCGTAGGAACACTGACCTAAAGTGGGATTAAAATAATTTCTCGTAGATAATGTTTCTCGCCTGTCCTTCCTTGCCACTTTGTAGTCACTTTAACATTGCCCAGCCATATCTACCTAAATTCTGTGCTATTTGTCAAGAGGTGGGGGAGGTACCTCGTGTTCACTTAATTGGCCTCTCAATGCGAGTACCCTTGACAGCTCCATAACTAGTTTCGCTTTAGCTGTTAAAAGCATTCCTGAAGATCAGGAAATTGGGGCAGCTGCCAAGAGTATATATCATTCTCAATTCTTCCTCCCGAAGCATATGCCCTTCCTCCGTCACCCAGCCGTTTCTTAAGATCAAATTCGTTTTACACTGTCGCTAATGTAGCACCGCTAATTTTCCCTGAAAATTAAAGAAGACATAATACTTAGTTAGAAAGTGGTGTCAAAGCTACTACCATAGCCTGGAGGCCACTCTGCCCAGAGGAAATACAAAGGCGGGGCCTTAATTGCCCGCTAAACCAAAACGAGGAGTTAAGCAAACAGTCAGAGTACTACGATGTATTCTCAAGGGATGAGTGGACGAATAACTGGATTTACTTTTCATTGTTGAAGACTAAAAACGAATTAATATCCGCGTTTGAATCATATTTAATCAGTTTATCAAGCTTTTCTAGTCTGATTTTTCTGTTTTTATATGTCCCTTCAGTAAGTGATAAGGGTAAGTTCAAGTAACCAATTTTTGAAATCAGGATCCCGGAAAAATTAGAATTACGCTCCTACTTTTTTTTAACAAACTGATATTTCCGGGCTTTCGAGTACCGGGCCAGTTTAACAATCAAGAAAACTACTTCAAAGATTTATTTAATGCCTTCAAATGAAAGAAACCTCGCCTTCCTTCCGTTTATGGTCTGACTTTACCTCCGAAGACGATAATTTTATTGTTGCAAATAAATATTTGATTGTAGTGATAATAACCTCTCAAGTAGTCACGCTTAAATGAAATAAAATTTTAACTCAGTACTTTCCTTCACATGAAATTGCAAAATTGTTTCGCACTAAAAAGCGGCAACAACACTTTCCGTCTCTGTGCGCGGTATCACTGAAAGGAGGGAACAATAACATTCAGCTTCAAAAGAGAGAAGTTTTCCCGACGAAGTACTTAGCATACTCCGCCATGTTTAACTCCTTTTTAGCCAAAAATTAACACTAACCTACTGATGAAATATGCATTTTCGAGAAACATGGGCTGATTTTGAGTGAAATGCTGAATAATGTCGATTAATGTTCCATTTCATGTTCCCAACGGATGCTAAAAGTGACCTGACAGTGTAATGAATTAGAGGGAGTAAAACCCGGCCCTCCGATCTATCCCCTCTAGATCGCCTTTTAACTGAAACAATATCTGATGCCAAAAATGCACAGTTCAGAGAATGGCTTAATGGTTGTCTCAGTAGTCAACAGAGCATATCGCGTTATCACCATCCCACCAACCGACCGACCAACTCTCACCCATCTGCCTGCCCTCACCTCTGTCCCCGCTAAGCCCCTCCTCATCCTAGTTCTTACTGCGTGTGAATATTTAATCATGATGCGGGGCTGGCTAACCAGACTACGGTTAAACAACAACAGCGGCAGCAGCGGAAGCAACAGAAACAAATTCCAGATCTCAGGGCTTTGAATTTTTTATGCTGCCAAGGGGATGCACTAATGATTTTACAGCCCATGGGAGTGCACGGGATTTGACAGCTATTAAATTGGACTTCTTTTCAAGTTTCCTCCCCTTTCAAAATGGAGATCTGTGACATTGCAGTTTGGCGGGCAGTTTATACCGTACTGAGTCATAAAGTCACTAGGATTGTTATGGAACTTGGTAAATAGACAAAAGAAAACCGTAGCATTTACGAGAAGAAGCTCAGTCTATTCCCCTGATTGTCTCACTCAGCCATATCATGCGACCTTATAAGATATTAGCGGTGAATTTGAACGTGAGTTGTTCTATTGGTGCGACTCCGCAAATCGAATAAAAATGACTTCTGCCAACGAGCAGTCGTTGGTAGGACTCAAAAATTTCATTCCTGGGTAGATGTGGGTGGCTAAAAATAAATTTTAGCCCCAGAATAAACTTGGTTAGAGGTTGGGATGATGAAAACGGCAGGCTGTCAATCGTCTGTCGATCCTAAATTCTTAAGTCAAAGCTAAATAGCTTTTATCAACCACGGTTGATTAACAGAGTCTACAAACTTACAATCCAGCATCTATTTCATAAATCCAACACCTCTCCTATTAGAAGTGAATTTACCACCTCGAATAAAACATTATTCTAAGTACATGAAGACTTCTTGGTGAAGGGGAATTAAACGAAGACTTTAGTACCACGGAGGCATTTACCAACACGATTAACAAGAAAGTAATTCTAATGTAAGTCAAGTAAAGGAAAAAAAGTCCTCTCTGCATTCTTAATCATTAATGTGGTGTTTTGAGGATGACAGAGGAGAGGCAGGATGACACTTTTCCGTGACATTCCACCGATTGCGCAACTCAACGACATCTTAACCAGGGGTAGGTCAATTCTAGCTGCAAAATTTAGTGAACCCCTGGACGAAACCTTATTCCATCTAGTTACCACAGACAAATTTCAAATATCCACCAAAATATGGTCCAACTCAAGCTGGAGAGACGTTCGTGTCTGACTGAAACTCCTGAGCTGATTGCTACTTGTGAGGCTAGAGATTGGGAAGCCTCAGAAGGGACAGGTTTATCAACCTAAAACAGTGGTCGGTGCTAAAAAGCTCACCTATCTTGGCATTCCATGGATGGCAGCATTTCGAAATTTCCGATATTTACGTCAGAATTCATCACAGATTTTGCCGACTGGAAGTTTATCGTACTGCCTTAGCAATCTTGGGAAGTGTCGCTGTGGTGGTAAGCTTGGCCGCCTACGCTATTCAATTTTCTTACCGGGTCCGAGGACGCCACCACTCTGTGGCTGGAGCGATCTTGTGGATGGCTGGAAGAAGAGAGCATATACGCGTTGGCTATGTTCTTACTCAAGACCATCAACTGGGTGGCTCAAGCAGAGGAAGACGACTATTTATGGTTGAAGGATTAGTGGCAACTGCGTCATAGACGACTGTATTTGGTAATGACGTGCAGAATGGCTGTGAATCATATTTAGCTGATCATATTTAGTCATCTATATCTTTGTATGAGAAAAGTAATTTTCTAGTTCCCTTCTTCAGACAAATAGGTTAACGATTATGTTCGAGCTCTTGACTTCTCTCTATCACAGCCGGACTTCATGGGGATACAACACCTTGCGACGTCGTATTGTGCTAGAAGTCATCTGCAGATACGAGGATCCTTGGATTGTATGCATTTTATGGCAAGAAACTACTTTGGCCACCACATACTGTTCCATATGAGCCGTCGCTAGGACCGTCGTCTCCTGTATTGACTGACAGTATGGGCTGGGCTGAGCCGGGCAGGTTTCAATTGGTCTGGACTGGACTGAGCTGCACTGGATCAGACTGGGTCACGCAAGACATGTGCGCAGGCTATTAAGTGGGCAAGAGACCACACATCCCACTTACAGGTGGGTGTAGTAGGGCCACGGTAGTATCGCGTTTCATAGCCTATTACCCCTGCAGGAAGAGCAATTTATTTCGCATTCCTGTTGCAGAGAGGTCTTCTAGTTCCCACATATACATACAATGATTTTTTGCCTTGGAAACATTCATTTTTATGGCAGGACGTAACAAAGCGATTGATAGGGTCAGTTTAGTCTCCCTACAGGGCCCAACTGCGGAGCCGGCAAGCTAGTGGAGAAGCCTTCCAGAATTGACGCAAAATGCATTTTAACCGCCATGAACCGCCCATTATGAGGGAGTTAGCCTTTGAAGGTAGTCAAATTCAGAATTACAAGAGAAAGAATAGGAAATTAAGTTGATTTGGAAGTCAGAAGAAACGAGTCGGTTAAAATATAAGAAGTCAAAATCTTTAAAAAAATTAAAAATGAAAAATTTCATGAAGCCATGGATGGGTGGATAAAAAACTAACCACGAGGTATGAAAGAGGCTGTGATGATTAACCTTCAATGCGAAAAACCTTCCATCTTTTCCGACTTTGTTCGTCACGTTATATTTGCCCACTGGATAAAGATTTATTTGTTACTCATTTTGGGCAGAAATGCCACTTAACAAGTCCATTCTGATGATTCGCAAGGTGTTATATCCCCAATGCTTTCACATTAATGACTTTTAGGGCGGTTTTGTTAGCTCCACTCTGGTTCTTCTTCAATTCTGCACAGTACCTGAAACTCGGGATTGTCGGAGTTGTCCAAAGTTGGCACTACTTGGACATCCACACCGAACGCATTGCCTCCGTGACCTGGTGATGTGGCGTTCAATCGACGACCAAGGACTTTTCGTTCTTTTGAAGTGAGTTTGTCGACAATGCCCTCAACGTAGCGTCCTATTTGTTTTTGAATTAGTTATTAGAGTGGTAAATTTAAAGACGACTTTATTAGTAATTGACCGTTAGACTGGTAGTAAGGATAACTTTAGTCAAGTTTAAGGGACCAGCATGAGGACTGAATAAGCGGAGATTCCGATTTTCGTTTGGCAACATAAACATTTGGAGCAAATGGCGTCCTACTGCGTGCCTCTTGATTGCACTGAATAGATCAAAACGCGAAGGTAGCCATGAATTATATAAACCCTATAGAACTCATCAAATGGTTGACCATATTAACAACCTTGTAAACATAATAATCTGGAGGATAATGCTAGGCAAGTGCTCTGCCATATCTTCTCCCATTTAATCGGAAAACTCCTTTTGAGGAAATGATAGGAACCCCTGAAAGCGTTGTTTACGAAACCTCCAATAAGGAGGGGTGTACTTTCAAAGGGCCGGACAATTACGTTAGCGTTATAATTGCCAGGCTTCCTGTCGTTTATGAAGTCGATTCCGTTATGCTGAAACTCGGTTATTGACAAAATGCAGTCAATGTCGATTCATTTTATATCCTCACTATACGAAACCAGTTTGCGGCTGAGTTACTAACTTTCAAGAGAAAAGGTGGATCTGGTGGAAGTTTAAAAGCTGACATAAAGAATGGAGGTAAATGTAACAAAGTAGAAAAGAATTTGCAAATCTTCTCTACCTCACTCAAACTAATCCCCTGTCACAGGCGACGGTTGGAATTACCGACTCTCCTCCGTCTCGCTCAACCCCAATTTCTGGTTAATTTGGCAATAAATTTGTGCTGTCAACAAACTGGGTACTTCAGCAGACTAAAAGTAAAACATCAATTATTTTTGCTCAAATCAGGCGACCTAGGAAACCAGTTTTTTGGCCAGCATGATTAAGGGAGTTGGATTTTCGGAAAAGCACGTAAGGTATCTCCTAAACACGTCTCTCGACTCAGGAGTCGATATAAGTTCCCAACCCGCGGAAGGTAACTGTCCAGTTGGCCCAAAGATAGTGAGAATTTGACTAGAAAGATCTAACGGCTTCGTAGGATGCATCCAATCTTTTAATGTTGTGATTGACATTTCAGGGCGACAAAAATAAAAGACCTTCTCGTTTCCTATGTCAGCTATAAATCTTCCGTATCGAAAATGATCACCACTTGTAACTCTTTTCTACTTTATAACGCCTTTCCAATCAACTGCTATCAGTACACGAAACCAATGGTGAAGCACAAGGGTGCGAGACGCCAACAAGCAGACGCCAAAGTCCAGTGCTTAAGTTGCCAAATGAATACTTTCAGGTATGAAACTTCCAAGTGCATCAATCTAGCAAGACCCAATATTCTCCTTTCAATCTCGTGAGGAAATTTTATACGAACCACGTGGAACATCCTATCCTGAAGGTCCAGTCGACACAATCTGTCGTGCAATTGCACAAAAGATAATTCTTTCTGCGGAAACATCTGGATGTCTTCAATTTCGAAGCTAGCCCACACTAAAGGCCCTAGGACGTTTTAGCTGCACTGAAAAGTCTACCCATATCTCGAGATTGCTTTCCAGATACTAGTTCAACGTTGAGGTGAGTGTAGAGACCAAATGACCCTATCCAAAAATTGTATTGTCTGCCTTCCTTAAAATGTTTCTCTGTGAACTTAAAAGGTCCGCCAATAATT
>NW_020170402.1:115660-137750 GCF_000524195.1 Echinococcus granulosus | reverse complement strand
ATTGTTCTCAAACTTGGACTACGGAGAAAAACCTTGATGGTGTTAAAGTCGCCAGGACTCATTTTGATTTCTCACGACTCATTTGTTATGATAATTTATGATATTCAGCTGGGTTATAAGATTTTTATCCCATGCACATATAGTCGTCGAAGAACCCACCCCTCCGACCAATAGCTCCGCCAGCTTTCTTCATTTTACGTAGATTAGTTTGCCTGTCTCCTACTGCCTCATTGCATATTTAAGTGATTATTTTATTTTTTTTTTTTAAAATGAGAAGCTAATTTCACATTTAATCCATGATTTTTCAAAATTCTGGAAAAAAACTAAGGTACTCTTTGATGTTCAGTCGGCTTGGGTATCTGCATGCGTGCTTAATATTGCATAATGCGTATGCGAGTTAATAAAACTTCAGTTCTCGGCACTTTTTTGAAACAAGAAATAAAAAGAAAAGTATTCTTAAATAAATTTTTAGTACGCTGAAAACCGGGATGAGTTGAAGCACCGCGAAAATAGTTTAATTAAGGGGACAAAGGAGTGTTTCTTTAACTCAATTTTGGTAATGCGCTACTTGGGAGCCCAGCCATTGCCCCTCCTTCGGGCGGCCTGGCTGCTGGGCCGTGACAGTAGCTCCTTAGTCATTCTTTTCGCTGGCAGTACATATTCAGCTTGAGTATTGTGCCTTCTCTCGTCCTTGTGGAAATCTCGAACTCCTTCCATCAAATTTTGCAGCCTTATACAACTTCATTGGTCCTAAAATAAGGCTTATAGTTAGTAATAAGGAAACTCCCCGATTAATTTTCTTCCTCCTCGCCTTTATAACCCCGATTAGAAGCTCTAACTTTCAAAGTTTTTTTATCAAATATTCGGTGTTTCTGTTAGAGCCAACTTTATTATTACGTTGAGCACATAAATGGTGATGAATGTGAGCTCACAGTTTATCCCCATGCCCATTAAAGGGCAGATGACAGAAAGCTATTACTCCGCCATAATTTATAATTTTTTGTAGCCATTTTCACATCAGAATGACAAATCTCATAGGAAAAATACTGGGACACAACCAAAGTGCCAGACAGAACTAAATGGCATGACAAGCTGGGAGAGTACCAATCAGTGCTCCTTCTCCTTCTACCTCCACTGCTTCTAGTTAAATTGAAAGAAGAAAACATGCAAAAGATTTTCATCTCTAATAAATTAAACTCATGAAGAAACTCCTCTTAGTGGTTAAACGTTAATCTTGGCTGCGAGTTGCTTCTTCCAAAGTTCTAAGCCCCCTAATTGTGGAATAAAATAAGGACGAACGTCAAATACTCAAGGCCCAAATGTTCCGCTTTTATTCACTCATTTGGCTCTGTCATGTACTAATCTAATTTGCACTGAAATGGAATGACATGTTTTTTTCCCTTCATCTAAGCCCGGACCTTCATTTCGGTACTCCTTCATTGTTGACATTGGGCGGTATCCTACATACCTGGAGTTATGCCTGTCCACCTACTCGAACCATAGCATTCAAGCTACACGAATAGCATGCAATTCCTTTTATCAAGTATTTAGCAATATTTTTCCCTTTTTCAGAAACCACACCAAAAATGCTTAAACCATTTGTTAAATTCTTTCACAGTCCATTCAACGTCATCCCTTCAGCTATTGACGATGACGTTCTAGGAGCAGAAGAATAATGAGCCCTTAGCAGAGGATAAAATTCAAGGCTACATTTCCTCTTGTCCTGCATCTTCCTCAAAAATTAAAGTTAAATCTGAAGGAAAAAAGCAGATGGTGAAGGAAGAAGACAGTTAAAATTATCCTGGTAACTTGTCAAATCGAAGTAGGGAGTGATTTAATTGGCTTTCAGAACTGCGGTAATGCGAAAACAACAACTTGGATTAAATTTATTAATTTGTTTAATTAAAAATAACCCAAAAATGCTTTTAGCTAATACAAAATAGAAACATCTGTTATATTCTAGGCTCAAACAATTTTGAATATCAATTTTTCCCTGTCAAAACGGTTGTAAATTGAGGAGTAGCTTTACAAGCCTTCTAGACAGCTAATGACCATGTCAATTAATTTTAGACGCGAATTTCATACCTCAAAAATATTTTTTCCTTCAAAATGACCACTTGTCATCGGCGAAACTCGGAGAGGAAGGGGAAAGAGAGGCAGGAGTAGGCTGCGATGTCTAACTAGGTATCATTGTGGAGTAGAGATATAAACAAAAAATTTTAGAGTCCAACTGTATGCTTTTAATGAGGCCATATTTTGTAGAAAAGTACACCACCTCCCAAGCCTCGTATTTTATTACTGCTATAGCACATATTTCACTCTCTCACCCAAATTAAATAAACTAATCAACCACTGGATAATAGAGCAATTTTTCACCATTTGATCATATACTGTAACACTTTATTTGTTTGTTTAAAACCTTGTTTCAGTTTTGCTAGTAAATGGCCTCCGGGCCATTCAGCAGCCTTCCAACAATTCTCCACGTTGGGCATTCATAATCTGCCCTAGTATTGTGATCGCCTTCCTCTTCAAGGAAGTCTCAAGGCGGTACATTGGAGGCAGTGGAAGGCATACACCATATTAAAAGACATCTGTACTGACTTCCATTTCTAAATGCCAAACATTAACGTGACAGAAGAAGACCGTATGCTGCAGATAGGAGAATCTGTGATGAACCCTAACAGAAATGCTAAAACTAACCTCTACCTTCGACAACTACCTTGGCCTTCTCTTCTGCAGGAATGCTATTAACAGCTGAAACGACACTGATCGTGGCCGTTAACCATCTGAAAAATTTCGTTACAGAGCTGCCCACAGTACTTGTATGAGGATGTCAATTAAGTAGACAAGTGATATCCCCTCCACCTCTTTGCTAGCCTAATAGAGCCCAGATATATATGTGGCTGAGCAGCACTGAAATGAAAAAAAGTGGCAAGGTGGGACAAATACAAAACTCTATCCCAACGATACTGTTTTAAACCCCATCCTGTATGACATTACTTTACTTTTGGTACCAGTGTTCTTACGACCAGCGATGAACACACGCGATGGCTTACACAATCCCCTTCCCGACCCACAGCTCTCAATCAGGGCGAAACTCCAGATCCAGTGGAATTGCCATGAGGGTTTAGTGATGTGGTAGTCAGTACTCCTCTCGATTACACATAACTTCAATGTCTGAGGCGGTTGGTTTATGGCTGTCTTTCTTGCAGCCTCGACTACTTTGTGATGGCCAACGTGAAAGGTTGATCATGGGTATCGCCGGGGACGACGCTCAAAAAAGGTGAGGGGTTATGCAATGTTTTTACTGCTTTTAAACTCATCGTTTTGATTTCGATGGCACTTAAGGCTCGGTCTGGTTACCTTTGCTGGGCGACATGGCCTTCGAGGCATGCCAATAGTCCCCATGACTTCCTATAGGTCAGCAATACATATTCTGCGCTAGCATTATGTCTTCTTTAGTCTTTAGGGAGGCTATGGAGGCTACAAAGCACTATGAGGTCTGAATGTCAGCTAGGTGAAAATGGTATGAACGTGTTTCCTTTACCTCCTTTTTTCATTGGAATAAAAAACAACTAGAAACTTACTTTTCTGGTTCTTAAGTGTAATTCATAATAAAAAGGACGGTGGACCTGAACTTAATCTAATGGACGTGCTTGAAAGTATTTCCTACTTTCCAACAGTTTTCCTAGACAAAAATGCTTCTCCATTGCATGAAAACTGGAAAATTACTGTATTTTACCAAAAAGCCACTGGTGTCTAAGCAGCCAATTTCACTTCCCCAAATTGAATCACTGCTGTTTGTTTTCCAGCACCACGCATGGACTCCGAGTGGGCTGTGTATTTGATGAACTTTTGGCCAGGAGAGGCCAAAAGGGAAACTCAACTCCACAATCACATAAATTCAAAATTAAAGAGGAGAATTTTGTCCCTTTGATTTCCTTTGTAGCCCCAACAGCGCACGGATTACATTCTTTTCCTCTCTGTGCTCCTGGTTTGGGCATGCTCTAAGTTGTCTAAATATAAAACTGCCAAAGTCGAATATCAGTGTACTGCATAAGGCTAGTCAAGGCACTTACAACTTTAGGTAAATATAACCTACAAGAATGTTAAGCACATCAACTTGGACAATTTTTGAAGAGGTGTTTTTGATAAACAGGCAAAAAACTTGAACTTGCATTCCCGGGCTAGGATCGGATATGCTCTAAAGCGCTTTAAGGTGAAATAATTTTACCTCCAAAATTTATAGCCCAGCGAGACCTCTCTGCAAACGAAAGAAGGCTTAATGCTAGGGCAGAATATGCGTTATTGGTGTACAGAAGGGCTAGGGGCTGCTGACATGGCTTGGGGGAAGGGCCGATCAGAGGAGGGACAATGGCTGAGCCTCGGGTGCCCGTTACCAAAACCGAGAGTTAAACAAGTATTACACTTTGCAAAATTATAAACGCTTATTTGGAAAATGAATGACCTGAATTTTTTATAAAAAGTGTCAGCATTGTCAGCGTATTCATCAGTAAAGAGAAGTCGACATTTTGGGCGTTAAACACAACTTCGAGTGACCTAAGTCTTCTCAGAAAATATGATAAAGTGCGATAGTACGAGGGAAGGTCTACTGCTCGAGATCAGAGAGACGGGGAGGCTAGGCGTAAGAATACGATCCCATGGTATCAAAATGTCGGTAGAACTGATGGAAACTCGTCTGCCCCATCCATCACCAAGCATTCGGAGCTTTAAAACCTCTCACTCTTCTGTAAGTAAGGCATTCGATTACAATGTCGTGTATTTCCGACTTTTCATTCAACAATTGCAAATTTGTATTCCTCCAAATCTCCATGCTTAAAGAACAACTACGGCTTTTTAACTAATGAATAGGTTATACACAAAACAAAAGCAGAGCCACCAGATCTTGGGAGAAAATTGATCTTACGTCCTATCTAGGTTGACTGCCCCACCATAGTCGAATGTGCTTATCGCAGAACAAATTTGACGCCAACAAGGCTGTGACACAGAGTGTCCCTTTGGATGATAAAGGAAAAAACGAACCACCTCCCTCTTCACTTCATCACCTAGGCTACATAGTTGTGTTTACTCTAGAACACATTATGACATTGGAGGAAGCCTGACTGACTTCACGTAAAAAACGTGATTATTGATGTCAAAGTACGGTGTATATTTACTTCAATGTCCTGACAGTCTCACCGGTGGTAAAGGATAAAATGAATAGGTAGACGATTGACTTTTATACTGGAATATAATATCACTGACTGAAATAATTTCCGAAAATTTTTCTGCTTACATTAAATCCTCGATTTCATCGCCCACTCGCGATTATCCTAATGGCGGCATTCCTTTGCGATGCCTAATGGGATGATTTAAATGCTATGTTAGCGTTCGTTATCATGAACTACGACCCAAAGTAAGGCCAATTTTAAGTTTTTTGACCAGTACCGCCCCTTGGAGTTGTAGAAGTAAGGTATTTTCTGTAGACGGCTGCACTTCAGGTGACTCGGGGTAAAAAGATTAGCGGGGGATCGCAATGACTTCTGTAGGTTATCCAATCTCTAGTTATGCGGAATAGTCCGTAGAGAAGCAAAACCGATCCTCCAACCCAGATCACCACGTAGTCAGTGGCAGGAACAAAGGCCAAACAACGTCATGGATACAGTTCTTCGAATGTGATGGAATTAGGAGTATGCCCTCTCTCGAAAATGGCCAAGAGAAGCTTTCTGGATTTGACTCTCTCTGGTGATACTTTCACACCTATCTAAACTCAGGACCACTTAACAAGATACATAATGTAAAAGCTAGTGGCATCCGCTCCTCATTGTTGCATTGTTTTCATTCCAGTACTACCCAGCCGGCTCCAGGAATGGTTAAGAGGAGTATCTTCTCACATCACCCATATATCCCAAGGCAAAACTTGAAGGCAGCTTTGTAATGAAGTATTTTAAATCGTTCCAGTCCTGTGTCAAAGTTGACATGGCTTTGGTAGCCCCTCTCCTTGTGACATTACGACCCAGTACCCAGCCGAGGAGATCGGGAATTCTATTCTTTTGGAGTGGTTTGCTGACGACCACAACCAGCCAGAGTGTTCGGGCTCTACCTAGAGACGCAAAAAAGACGGTCTTCGTTTAGGTGGGGCTTTATTCCACGAAGCATGTAAGTTCTGGTCGGCAGATGACGGGACTGTCATTAACGGATTGCCATGACAGCAAGACGGTGACTGTTGACTATTCGGTCCAACAAGTTTTGCCTTTTTAATTTTTCTTTATCTATAAAAGGAGCCATAAATTATGTAATTTTAAAAGATTTGTTCAGCCATTGACCACGGCAATGAAGTAATTATTTTCCTGACTGAAGGATAGCGGATGAATAATTTATACTTTATTCTGTTTGGAGACTACAAACATCCTAATAAAACTAAACAGTTAGTAGGAAGATAGATATTTGCCTCCCCGAGGCTTCGCTTTCTCTCTCAACTCATTCGATAACCAAACCAAAAATCACAATGTTTCTATACAGATGTCTGTTTGCTTAAAAAATTCATCGAATTAATTTCCTCCCCATAGAGAGCACGCCATGAGCCGCTACAGATAGAATTTTTATTCTAGTGAATAAAAACAGTAATCGTCCTTTCATAAGTTTTGCTTCCCCGGTAAAAATTAGACCGATCAGGCAAATATAACTGGGCGATCTTTCATTGGCACTGGAGAGAGGAACGAATGATTCCACGGAACGGAACTTTAAAAATCAGCCATGCCAACTGTAGCACCCCAAGACTTCCCCAAAGACGAAAGAAGACCTAATACTTGGGCAGATTTTGCATTTTAATATACAGTAGGGCTTAGAGGCCAGCCCAGCGAAGATACAATGGTAGAACAACAAAGTGGCTCCTTTACCGTCTTGAGTATCATCCCTGGTGCTTCCTGCAGTTAACCACTCTCATCTGCCTTCACAACGCAGTCAATGTTATAAGATGGACGCCGACGAAGCATATGCACCAGTCATCGAATTGGCGTGCATCTAAGATGTTTGACCTCAAAGTCACTGATTTCTCCTGGTGATTCCACTGGATCTCGAGTTTCGTCCTGATTAGATACTGCAGTGATGAAGGGAATTTAGGAGATATCAAGTAAGTCCATCCCTGGTCGTAAGAACACTGATCCCGAAAGCAGAGGCATGCTATACAGCATGGGGTGTAAAAGTAGTATCGTGAGGATAAAGCTTTGCTTTTATTTCACCTTGTCACTCTGTTATCACTTCAGTGCTGTCCAACCATATATCTCTCTGGGTTCTACCCATCTAGCAGAGAGGTAGAGGAGGAGGTATCGCGTGCTCACCCCATCGACATCTTCACGCGAGTACCGTGGGCAGCTCCGTAACAAACTGTTCCAGACAGTTTACAGCTAGTGCCACTTCAGTTGCTAGTAGCACTCATGCAGAACAGGAGACTGAGGTAGTTGTCCAAGTTAGACGTCAGTTCCAGCCCTACTGCTAAAAGTCGTCACTGATTCTACTATCCACAGTATTCAATCTTCTGCTACGTAAAGGTTTGACATTCAGAAATGGAAATCAGTGTAGATGCCTTTTACGATTGTGTATGCTTTCCCCTGCCTCCAATGTAGCGCTCTGAGACAACCTTGAGGACGAAAGTGGGCAGAATACATTTATTTGACATATAGGAGGACTTGGGACTACTGCACAGCCTGGAATTCTGCCCACCCTGAATGGGTGAATTGGCGGTGTCCCTAAGTAGTCTGTTACCAAAACCGACAGTCAGCCAAACAAATAAAGTATAACACAAACCTATTTGACATGGCTGCAGAGACTCATTGCAGAAGAGCTCTCCTAATCTTAGGTTTAGCATCTGGGGGAAATTTGAACAAGTCGAGACCACATGAGAAGGAAACGAATGTCCTCTTACCTCTCCGTTTCCCAATTATCTGTGAAAATATGTTCTAAAATGAATTGGGCTACGGGTTAGAACTACAACTCTCACTTCGCCCAACAAAGAACGTAGTAGTTGGAAGCATCACCCAATCCATGGGATATATCACCGATAGTAAAACGCCTTCCAGATGTAATGCAAATACACCAAATCATCGTCTTTCCTACTTCACGGTTGACATCGTTTCAGCGGAAGACTAGCCAAACACAACGTTGAAGGTGGAGAACGATATCGTAATTGGATGTGCAAGTCCCCCCTGGCTCCTCTTCAACGCTTGCGGCTTGTATTCAAACTCCACCAGATCCCCAACTCTTCTAAACATTGGTGGTGGGACTACTTCCAGACCTTGCTTCAGGAATGACAGAAATGCTATAGCAAAGGATTCCAGCATTTCCCCTTGGAAGGTAACAATGGAGCATTTTAAGTGTCGAAACAGGAGGTCGTACTTTTATCTCACTTTCCCAATTAACTCACTGATCTTAAGATTTAAAACCTATTCAAGGAAAATTATACCTGACCAAATTTAAAATACAAAGCGACCATCAGTCTTCTGGGATGTTCATGATCCAACCAATTGTACCACAAGGTGAAGATTCCTCGGCGTTTGTTTTGTCTAGTAACTACAGCATGATGCTTATTCAAGTCTGTATTTTAAGTCAGATCTGAAGCTAACTTTAACTCTACTGAATGTGTCCTAAAACACCCAGACAGACTACATGTGCGGTCTCTTTAATGGTTCAGCTAGGCGTTTAATAATAGGCAATTCGAAGACATCTAAATGCCAACTTTTTGGTCGTAAGCTCTAAGTTCCACAAGTTATCGTAAAGTAGCACTCAAACACAGAGGAAAGCAAAGTGGGTCGAGGCAAACAGTCGACTTTTTCATCAGTAACTAGAGCAATGACTCCTCCAATGTCTCTCTTAAAAATGAAGAACTTCAAACTTTGCTCATGTTAACTAAGTGAGTTTGTTCGGTTTTTTAACAAAAAGTGAGCAATATGAGAAAGCCTTTTAAAAGATTACGGTTCAAATTTCCTTTTCCCATGAGACGTCAGCTTAAAAATTCCACTTTTATAAAGCGTTTTACCTTTAAAGGCAAAAGGGTGTGTTTCATTTCCCACATGCCTACTTCACATGCGATCGTCTAACGTCGAAAAAGAAGTAGAAGTCAGTTGGAAAATGATTATCTACAACAGGAGATGGTATTTTAATCCTATCCTATCTCAAATAGGATATGCAGACGTCATTTACCCCCTAAGAATCTGACCTTCTCCATGAGTTGACGTTTAGTCCCATAGCTTTTAAATAAACATTTTATAGGGTCCAAAATTTACTTACCGACCAGCCACAGCCTTCTGAGGTTGAAGTGGTGTGGACCTTAGAGGTGAGGAGCTGTTTGTGAATCGTTTGACGGTGGCTCACGGTAATTTTCCTCATAAATCATTCGGTAAACAACGTAATATTCATGGCGCGTTTTTATAAGGTGCGAAAGTGGAAAACAACAAGCTGGTAAGCCTAAGCTGTTTGTCGCCTGTTCATGAATGTGGGTGGAGGGCATTTACGGAGCCTCCGCCGACTTTTCTGTAACGGTTGATGACAGTGAGAGCTCCTACATTAACCGGGCTAAACTTAACTAGAGATCTTTGACATGTTAATATGGATTTATTTTAAGCATTAGTGACACGAAAGTCGTCTCTTTTATGAAGGCTAGGCAGTTTTCCTTCCCGCACGTGGTGCATCTATCTATGAATGATTTATCACTGAGGTCAAATAATCTCAACCGTTTGATCCTTGTCTGTACTTTCCGCTATCACATAATACCGCTTGTTTAACTGCCATTTAACAAATTTGAACTTTTTCTCAAAGCTAGCAAGCTACATCTATCAAGTTCTAATGGCATTTTATGACGCTAGCAATAAGCTGAAAGGCTAGGGAGAACACTGAAGGATGACGTACTGATGGACTGGCATATCCATCTATGGTTTGTAATGGATGCACTTAAACATGCACCTCCACTTTTTGAAGGAAGCACTAACTTTTTGGACATATTTGTACCTCTACTGTTTTGGATTAAACTAGATTAGCTAAAAACAGAATCTATTGTACGCGCTCTTAAGGAATGAATAAAACCTCGGAAGATGCGTGATGGGTCATAAGCCTTCTTATCCGGACTCCATTACGCATAAAGAATTCATGTAAAGCCCACTTTGATTCCTGTTTTTATTGAAAGTTCGTAGAGATTTTCAAAATTCCAGTTTTCACTATTTACTGCATTGGGATTACGAAAATCGGACTGAATTTCCCGACAGATCACTTATGATGGCGTGCTGTTAATCTTACGATTTCGGTCAGGTTACTTTTTGCTTAAGATACCTACCTCCCTAGTGAAGTGGGGGGAACTTTATTTAGGCTGCAAAATTTGATATAAAAACTTTTGTAATCTTACATGGCACCAGGTAGTAAGTACTTGTCTTCACTGCTATATGGATAAGTATTTGAAGTGCTCCCCTGAGATTTTAGAAGCACATTGCTTTCACCTTTAAATGGATTATTGCTTCGTGATCCGAAAGTTACTCTAGGTCTCTTGTTATCTTAATGTGTATGCTCGTATTTTGGCCTCTTGTAATGGGAACAACAGTACTTACACCTGGTCTAATAAGTACTGTATCCAGAAATCATCCTAATTCAACTGGTTAGACTGTTTTACCTCTTAGCTGAATGGAAAACATCAAGGTGTTACCTTTATATTTTAAATGATCACTCGAAGACCACCAGATTTTTAGCGCGTAATTCAGCCTAATCTTGCATAACTGCAAAAAAAAATGGTAAATTTTTGAAAGCTTTAAGGGAGTGGATTTTCGACTTTATTCAGATATTTTAACTTCCCCACTACAAAGAAGGCAGATGACACCTTTTCAATGCTAGGAACATTTGATTAGGTGGTGAAGTAGCCCTTAATATTTAAAGTCAGTTTGCCACAAAATTCAATTTTTCATTTTTCTGGCTCTGATGGATCCACTAGCTCAGGACTTAGGATTTAAAGCATCTAAAAGGACTTATTGTGGAAAATAAGCAGGAAGTGTTTTTAGCTTAGAATATTTTATGTCTTTTCTCTTTAAAAGTAAAGTTTATTTAATGGAGCTACTCTGAAAGCCATATGAACAAGAAAATTACCTTAGGTACTTAATAAGTGTAAGTAGCTAATACATATTCGGTAAGGAAATCAGTCTTTTGACCTTAGGGGTCGATCCATGCTTGCGGTGCTGGTAAACTCAAAGTTTAAATCACTTTCCAAATTTATAGAAGTTATTTGAGCTTACAATGATTGTTTCAGATGTCATAGTCTATAACATTGCCTTCAAACTTTGCGGAGTGAAATCGCGTTTAATATTTTTTGTTTCAGTTTCATGAATTGGAGTACTATCCAAGTTAGCACATCTTTGATGATTTCATAAATGTTACAAATTTATATTTTATTATAGAAAAATAGAAATTCAAAGCCAGAGAATATCACCATGAGTAATTGTTGCAGTCCATTTATTTTTCAGGTAATAAAGAGATGTAGACTACCTGGAGTGACTCCCACTGTAAGTATTGATAATGGCACTCTCCAGACAATGTAGACTACTAAATAGAAAATACTTAAAAGAACGCTTTTGTCGCTACCACTAACATAACTTTGACCATACTTAACATCATCCTTCTACTTACCTCTAAGAAAAATATTTGCGGAACAAGTGATTGGGTAAAGTTAGCATAAATATTGCGGTGAATTCACATAAATCCCTTATTTAACACAAATCCCTCAGCATTTCAAAGCATCTGCAGAGGTCACTTCTGATATCCTTACTTGTTTGGGACAACTTTTCCGCATTTTGTAAATAGTCAGTCTTAATTTTGTTATGGGAACTGTTTACAGTTAACCTAAACATCCATGTGCCTGGTTTATCAGTGCTAATCTACTGCGTGTCTGGTAGATCCAATTTCATTAACATTGCACCCCATTAATTGACGAGTTAGCTGTATTGCCATATTTGTTGCTTTCGCTCCCGCCTATCGACTCGATAGTCAGCAAGGGTTTGGGCTTCAATTTGATACCCACCCACATCCGACACTTCGCTCTTATTTGTAAGCAGCAAAATCAACTAAACGTTGAGTTTTTCCAGTTTTTTAGTTCGACTCATTAATGGAGTATTTTCCCACCCTAAACAATTATCTCTTCACAAATTTCATCGTAATTATCTGTAACGGCTGTTAGTTTAGCATCCCGTGTCTTTTACTGAAGTCGCAGTAAACCAAAGTGGCATGAAAGAACATGCATTAAGGCAGTACAGAGGGGCTGGGAGGAGACTAGCCCGGCCCGAAGGTCGTGCTGCAGAGTGATTGCACAGCCAGCAGAGATAGAAGTGACCGCGCAATTAAATACGCAGTTAAACGGTGCAATGCGTACGTCATGGGTATCACCAAGTGGAAGGACTTGGAGCACTATAAATTACTACTCGAAAGCATTTTGACGTTCTTAAAGCTTCTGTTTTCTTATAAAAATACTTGATTTTATTGAATTCGATTCTACTTGGGTAAATATCGTGCAAACAGATCTGGTTAAGGATAAATCAAACACTTATTGTACTCCATTTTATCGAGCAAAAAAGAAACTTAGATACAAATCGCTTAAATCATTGCGTGACATGGCCTACGTGCTATGCTGGTTGCCCTTGGCCCTACTCCAAGTCGGAAATGCATATTCTGCCCTAGTATTATGCCTTCTCCCGACTTCATGAAAGACTAGGAGCGCTATATTGGTGGCAGCGACAAGTCAGCCCAATCCTAAGGACAAATATTTTGATTTCCACCGCTAAGTGATAAACATTAGTATGATGGAAGAAGTGGATATGCTGCGGATGAATGAGTTCCTGACGACCCTTAACAGAAGGGTTGAGAATGACATCTACCTCTGACAACTACCCCAGTCTCTGTTCTACAGGAAAGCACTTAACATAGCGATACTAGCCTCTGACCATCCGGAAACGTTCATTACAAAACTGTCAACGATATCCGCATGAAGATGTCAGTTGAGCGAAAACGTGATACCTGCTTCATCTCTATGCTAGCCAGTTAGGACCCAGATAGGTACTATGGCTGGACAGAACCAAAGTGAGAACAAAGCTGTAAGGAGGAAAAGAAGAGCGACCTTATTCCCACTAGACCACGTTAGACCCCGTCCTTCGCTAAGTGACTTTGGTTTATGCCAGCACCCTTCCGTCTAGCGATGACATGCGAGATGGCCAGCACATTCCCGCTTCCCTCAACACAATTTCCAGATAAGACGAACCTTTGGATTAAGCAGAACTACCAAGAGGAGTCAGCGAGGTTACCTCCAAATATCTTCCCAGGTGCACTCGAATTTGATGTCTGGTGCAATTAGTTAGTGGGTACTTTAGTTACTGAACCGAGTAAGGTGTGATGGTCTACGAAGGAGATTGACCAAGGGGATCGGCCGGGATGAAGCTCGAAGTGAGGAAGGGACTTTGCAATACTTTGACGATAGGAATGAATTTTCGTTTTGGTTTTGCTGGGCCTCCTGCCCTTTGGCCACACCTTCGGCCCTCCAGCCCTCCTGTATGTCGATAATGTGCATTCTTCCCCTGTATTATGTCTTCTATTGTCTTCAAAGAGGTATCGTCATGCTAGAGCTGTGTCCATCTGATGAATTTATATCCACGTTTGGTACTCGTATTATAAATAATCTTTAATAGCCTATTGATAGCTATATGAATAATCCGAGGTACAAATTCAGCCTTGTCTTAAAATTTCAGAGCCTAGTCCATTTCCAAGTAACATGCTGGCTTCACTGCATGCATTACTGTCTTATGAGATTAACTCCAAAGGAATTGCTGTAATTTCCGCAATAAACTTAGAATGCTCAAATGTTCCCTGGAGCTCGCCCAATTTGTCTTGGATGCTTCATAATAAGGATATATATATTTTATTTCCCCCTAAATTTTGGATGGTGGTTGTCTGAACATAGGTGGAAACAGTTTACCTTAACGAGGCTGTCCTTTCATGACCTTCAGTAACCTATCAACTCTTTCGTCGCCACTGTCACATAAGTGGCATGTACTAGTCTTCTCCTCCAAGTCCACCGATCACACCCATTTGCCACATTTGATTCGAAAAATGGGAAACTAAATGAAGCCTGATTGGGATGTGTCACATATGAAAAGTTAAAAAACGTCTGAGCTGCGTTGGTCAAATTCCCTCCGGAGATTCGGGTAGGGAATTCTATTAAAAACTTCTTTCACAGAATCTGATAACATAATACATAGTAAAGCTTTTCACTGTGTTCCTTAAAGTAAAATATAACGGAACCTCAGGTAGCAATTATACGATCGACAAAGAAATGCTTCTTGTATTCCACTTCCAGCAAATAAAAAATGACCCCTCCTTACGAAATCAAAATTTTCGGTGCAGAACACACACCCTCTACATTGGTATAAAAAGACTCTAAACAATGTGGCACTCCCACGAAGCAGGTGAACTTCCCTAATAACGCTGATTACTCCCAAGATAAAACGGCGAATTCAGTAGACTTGTGAGTAGTATGCATGGTGCATTGGTATGGAGTTTCAAAAGGCATTACTGACCTTGAATACAACTTTGAAAAGTTGGAATCCTCAACTTTTAATTGGTAAGCGTAGCTAATTTTACCCTGAGGCAACATCCTTAGGAAAAAGCCCCTTTAATATTTTGCCAATGTCATTGCATGATCAACCCACTTGATTCGCTGGAAATAAGTAGAGTTGTGAGTAGTATACTTTGTGCACTATAAAGAGGAATGTATTGCACGGTATGTGTATAATTGTGAAGTAGAGGGTGCTTTTGGAGTGTGCCACAGGCTACTCCGTGTCCCGTTTCTGACTTTGCTGAAGAGCTGCCTTCTGAAGGAGGAGGGAGTCCAAAAATCGCTTTGCCAACTGGTACCTCGAGTCAAGGGAACCGCCGTTGACATCATTACCATTGCCATCACCGCTGCTGCATATTCCGCCGTCTGAACAGGTCCTAGAGGCTTCTTCCTCATCTTTGATGACCCTCGGTGGTTGTGATTGTGGTGGTGGTGGCAGTAAGGGAGGGGGAGGGGGAAAAAGGGACAAGGGCAAATCCGAACGGGGGAGCACTGGGAGTGGATACTGGGGCAGAGGAATGGGGGTCTTTTCATTGCAGGGAATACCACTACCATTGCCGCTATTGTTAGTACTGTTTAAGAAGAGGGAGCAGAGGTAGCGCAGAAAGTTTCCACCTGTGAATAAATAAACAAATGGGTAATTTTATATGTCTTCATAAACGTTTGACCGTTCTTTAATTGAAATTCATGTGCACCCCAATTTAAATAGAGGAGAATAAACGGTCTTTATCTTTCGTTTAGCTAACTAAGCGCTTTGAACGGTCACTAGATGGATTACGTGGCCAGTTTGTCTGCATTGTTGTCAGACTACTGACGAAACGTGAATAGGTGGCGGTTATTGGTTAGAGCCATTGAGAGTGAGAGAGGGAGGAGAGCGAGGTAGCGCTAAAGTTTTTATCACCAAACCACCTACCCACCTTCCTCACCCTCTCGCTCTCTGATACCGGTTTACGACCAGTCAAGTGCTTTAATTATCATTACCGTAATTATTATTGGAAGTATTACAATAATGACTTCTGTGTCGGAACTTCTCTTTGAAGCAATGGCCAGCAAGTAGCCTCCTTCCTCTACCCACCCTCTGTCAGCATTATTTACGGGACCTGCCTACGTGCAGACCGCTCGCCTAGTCCGCCTTCACAAACTCAAAGCGTTTTTCGCTCCGTGGGTGTGGGTGCGTGCACGCGCCTTTAAACTTCCTGAAGGAGAAGCCCCGGATAATTAAATACAGGCAGGAGTGAGGAGGTTAGCCTGTTCAACCTGTCCAGGCTTTTGGACATTTATGCATTAATTAAAAGCGAGCAACCGCTAATTCGATTACTCCTAATTAATTAATGCTGACGCGCTGTCGCCCCCAAAAACCACTAAAGCCGCGAATCCAATAAGTGCCTCCGAAAAAAATATTCCGTGGCAAAAAAGTAACGAAATAGTTGCATTTATCCAACTCAGCCTGTTCAAAATGCAGTCGTTGGGTCAATCGGTCGGCCGGCCGTCGGTCAATCTATCTATCAGTCAATCACTCAACCTTAATCGGCATTTGATTGTCCTTTCCATCAAGGGAAACTGATGAGTTATTAAGCTTAGTGTCTCAGACGTGACTTTAGCTTAAATGGGATTAAAGAAGTCTTAGCCGAATGGATATGACATGCAGTCTGACGTGACATTTTGGTTACGTCCTTTCGCTTCTTTCAATTTCTCCTCCTTATTCTTGAAATAAGAGGGTGATTTTGAACAATGGAAACAACAAATGCTTCCAAAAAGATGTTTGAAAATCATAAATTGTAAAAATAATGAAACATTTGCATTTACTCATTTTAGCCGGTTCAAAGATCACTCGGCCTATTCATCAGTCAACCTCAATCCAAAGTCGATCACCCCTCCCGTAAATTTACACTGATAGGTTATCAGGGTCTGTAGTGTCAGATGTGACTATTGCTTATAATAGAATTAAAGTAGCCTTCTTCGATCGGATATGGCACAGTCTGACATCTTGCTTTGATTGGGTCCTTTCACTTCGCCTAATTTTTCCTCAATATATTTTTGGAATACCAAAGTGATTTCGAACAAGTAAAATAAGGTATGCCTAAGAAAAGTATTTTAAAAATAACATCAATTGCAATGAATAACGAAACATTCACAACCAGCCATCTCAGCCTGCTCAGAATTGGTCGGTCGGTCGGTCGATCCATCAACCGGCCTATTTATCAATCAATCAAACTTGGTCCACTGTCGATCCTCCTTCCCCATAAAGGCACTCCTATAACTTACTAAACCTTGTAATGTCAGAGATAACTACTGCTTAAATGGTATCGAAGTGGCCTTGTGTGATTGGTTATGGCAGTCATTTTGACAGCTCACTCTGGTTGAGTCCTTTAACTTCACCGAATTTTTTTCGCACATTGTCTTTGCAAGTGACTTTAAACAGAGCTAGACGTTCATCCTTTAAATAGTAAACCTCTCTCCCCTTAAATAAGAATTTCCAGAGATATCCGGTGCTGCAGGGGGTAAAGTCGATGAACTAGGCCAAATATGTTTCCGAAACCTCAAAGTTGTTTTACTGAATGGTCTAAACTACCTGTCACAATTACGGACTTGATGTAGACAAGTGGGAAAGTTGAATTTAACTTATCACGGAGGCAATGAGACTATCCCCAACAAAGAAAACAACGTTCCTTGAACTACAGGGACTCTTTCCCACTTAATCAAGCCAATGCAACTTCTTTAATCAAGAATACATCTCTTGTTTTGTTTCATAGCACCCAATTCGAGGTATTCAGTGTTCTGGACTGCTAAGGTCACGAATTAGAGATGCTTTTATTCTGGTATAACTCAATGTCACTGATTGCTTGAACATGGTCACTTTTGGGGAGATTTTCCAAGAAATTGCATCAACAAATAGGAGAATCATTATTTTAGACCTCCAAAATGGGGATTAATTATATTCTTAAGGATGTTTTAGCAATACATGCTATGAAGTAGACATCATAACTTGAACAGTCCTTCTAAATTACTTATTAAAAATAAGGCGCCTTCAAGCAAGCAGCCAGTTCACGGTCTGAATGACTAAGTAAATTTGCCTCAAATAGAAAATCAGCCCGAATTAAGGGATTGGGAATTCACCAAAATGAGATTTCCATCGCTTCTGAGTCACGGTCGTTTGAAATGTGACCATTTTTAAGTGGATTTGCGCTCTGAAATGGTAAGTTGTAAATAAGTTGACGAACTGGGCGCAATCTACTTTGAAAAGGTTGTGAAGTTTCGCAATTTATAATGTCCAAAGACATTAAAGTGTTGTCTGTTTAAGGCAAGATATAAACACTTTGATATTTTGGAGTTAAATAATAAACTGGCTGTAAACAACTTTCCATAATCTGACCTACAAAACAACTTCTAGTTTTCTCTTATAAATAGCAAAATCCTAATCTAATCAGGGAACCCTCACCTAACTGACTCTGCTGCTGCGCCATCGTGAGCGCCTTGTCACCACGTTGGCCTAAATCCTCCTCACCCTCGGTCAGGCTGTTGACTGAGAATGAGAGTCGTTTCGCTCCCAAGGAGGCATGATGGCTATGGTCTACACCATCCTCGCCCGCTGCAGTCCGCTTGCGTCTCACCAGTGGTGCAACAGCGGTGTAGTCGACTGCATCCCCGCCGCAACTCAGGCTTACGCTGTGGAGACCACCACTCCCTCCGCCACTACTGCCGCCACCACCGTCCGCCTCTTGCTTCCGCCATTTGGCTCGACGATTTTGAAACCACACCTGAACCCGCGACTCGGAGAGTTGAAGACGACTGGCGATATCTTCACGAGTCAAGGCATCGGGGTAAGGACACATGTCAAAGGCAGACTCGAGCACAGAGAGCTGGTAGACGGAGAAGGTTGTTCTAAAAAGCGAAATGATGATGTTTTCACCGAAAAGGCCTTTCAAAGTGTGTACGAATCAGTCTCCACGACAGCTGTGTGGAGCACTACTAATCCTACTCTATACAACTAGTCTCCCAGCTGACTAAAGCCACTTCCAAACTCAAGTCTCCTACACCGTTTCTGTGTTAATCTGGATGCAAACTATAGTTTAGTGAATTATATCAAATGGCACTTTTGCATGAGGGTTGACAACACAACACAGGCCTTTGCAGTCGCGGACAGATCGACCCCGCACACGAAGGCCTGGAGCCTTGACCACCTCTTCTATAAGGCCACTTCCATAATATATTCAGCTAGGTGTCCATAAATCCTTATTGCATTAATCGTATTTCCTTTTTTCTCACTAGCGTTTATTTTAAGTAGTTATAAATCTCGAGAAAATAACGAATCACTTATTCACAAAGTATTATTTCCAAAGGCTTCCCAACCTATAAATAGGTCTATTTACCCAAAGAGTCATTAAAGTCGTTTATTTCCTGAATTTGGTGTAATTTTATGAATTCATTTGGAAGAATGAGGATCCCACAACAAACCAAAGGATACCTTCCCTAATGAAGATAAAAAAATCACCAACCGTGAATCCCCCGTTCGCAATTTTGTAAGTAAAATCTCAGTAGGGTTTTTCCTCAGCCTTGCAAATGCGCTTTTCGATTACGTCTAATTCTCACCGGAAAGCAGGATTACAAATACGTGCAGTTATGCATCCATGTAGCAAAAAGCGCATTTTCTGTCAAAATATGGCAAAAATCTCGTCGCAAAAAGGTGGCGAAAGTGTACAAATTTTTCACACGGAATTCATCATTTAGGAAGCAGAAAGAAATCGGAACGTTAAAAGTGAAGCTTTCACTTGGTGTGTCTGACACGTACCTATGTCTCGCTTTCTTCACCTTTAAATCAACGGACCCGTTGTTGCTCCCAGAACTACTAATATTGCCATTTACACCCGGAGCACCGCCTTGGTGTTGGAGATTGTGATTCGAACCCGCAGTCGGTGAAAATCGATGAACTGGGAACCCGAAGGGGAACCCATGGGGAACCGTCGGAGCTCCCTGGTGTCCGGCGAAGCCGCACAAATCCACTAAATTGTTTACTCCGTTGTCTGAAAAACAAACACGTCGTCAAAAGGATAAGCGGATAGGTTAAAAAGGATAAGAGTAGGAAAAAGAGGAGACAGAGGAACATCTCATCGTTTACCAGTATGCATGAGCATGTTGCTGTCGCTGCCGCCTACTACAGAAGAGAGGAGGGAAGAAGAACTGGGACAAAATGCTGCCACACGCATACGCACACGCAATTAATTAACGCGCGCGTATGCGCTTGGCCAATTAGACGTATGCACGTGTCTGTCTATCTGCCTGCATGCACACACATACGCACTCTCAACCGGCCTGTCTGGCCCACTAAGAAAAACGCATGCACGTTGCCGTTGCTCACTCTCACTTATAGCAAGCGATGGTCGGACGGACGGACCGATGGGAGAGGATATTTGCTTCAATTATAGGTATTAGGAACCCTGAGTGGCCCAACAGTGCCGCCCGTACCAGCCGCCACTAAAGCTGACATTGCTCAGCCCCACCCGGGTCGTAATTTATGCCTCATTGAAACACGCACACCTGCCATGGGGGGTTTGGCGAAGTAGGCTTAAGCATCAAAGCCCATTTAATGCTTAATTAATTTTCCAGAATTCCTAATTAGCTCCGACCCTGCGTCGTTAAATTTATGACAGTGAGGACAGCTAAGACGACTAAGAAAACGGCTACAACTGCTACAGTGGGCGGTAAAACAAAGGCCTCATATCGGCATGCCAATTCCTCATCAAACTCTGAGCATTCCGCCGTGCAAGCTGTGCTCCCAGAATCCCCAAAAACAAAATCACCTTGTCTACAGGGGTTAAGGATTGATTTCTCTGGCTCGAACCTAAAAGAAGCGTTAATTCACCCACCGGAAGTTAATTCTTAATTACTATTTGCCTTTTGGACATACCAAAATTACCGCTTGAGGCTCTTCCCGCCTCTACTTCCTTTTACTCAATCCTTAAGTCAAATTTTGTGCTTTTACAACTGTTGATGCCACTATTGTAAAAGCCACATTTCCCGTAACCTGGTCAATTGTAAAATGAGGCTAAGAGGATGTTTTATTCCGGTACATTGTGCAAAGCCCAGTCGTGTTGTAGTCTATCCACGCTTTTCATCAGTAGGATAGGTCAGTAGGTACATAAGTGAGTGCATACGTACATAGCCAAGTGACTAGGTATGTAAGTAGGCAGGAAGTTGGATGACTGAATGGATAGAAAGATAGATACGCAGAGTTGTGGAGGCCTGAATAGTTACTGTTCGAAGGGGAGGACAAATAAATGCCCCATCTTGAGTCACTGTCTATCGTCGGCATACACAAATGCTTAATAAATTAGATTGCTTTTAAGGAATTCTCATTAACCTTTCAAAAAAAGACTTTCGACTGAGATAGCCCAAGGCTAGTTCGCGTTTTCATGCATCCCTAATTATTTGTAATGCCGTCGTCTGGTTCCTTCCTGGCTCATCACTTCTCCTGGAGGTCCCTTTAAATGTTTCATTTGGGTGGCCCTATTGTTTCTACTGGGTACACAAATTTCCATTCTTTGAATAGAGGACAAATTTTTCAGGAAAAGCTCCTTTACTCAGCGGAAGTTAAGAAGAAGCCAACTGCATGATACCCTCTGCAATAGCATTAATCGCAACTATTTAAGCAGCCCAACTTAGGGGGAAATCGTTGTCAAAGCGACAAAATGGGTCTTTTGTTTTGCCTTCGTGTTTTTCTCTTTACAAAATGATCACTAACTGATATCAGTCTTTTCCGCTACTGTTCCACCAGTACTTATTTGCAGGCCAATCACTCAAATACACCGCTGCTAAACCACGATTAGACCGAGGAACAAAGCATTTTCTGTGATAAAACCGCGGTTTAAAAAGTGACGGCGGTAGAGGTATGCCCTAAACAGCCACCTCCCCTCCTTGCTTAAACGCCACACCAATAGAGGAGCACAGGAAACGGAAATCAGACTGGAGGGGTGGAGCAAAAACAGAAGGGGAGGAGGCGAAGAAAGGGGATACCCCCTTTAGGTGGTGCATAAGGGCTGGGATAACTTCGGTATTGACTGCGGTAACTATAGCACGACTTGTGGTGCTAATTTGAGACGCAGATGCAGAAAATAGGATGCAAGCTTTGGGGTGATTATCAGACCATGTCATTTATTAGCATTTTACGACTAGAAAACTGCGGAGAGGCAGGCATGGTGGCAGGCAGGTACAGGGGGAGGACGAGGAGGTTCCACATATGCAGATGTTGTGTGGAGAGGGAGGGATTCTTGCCCTAATTGACTCCTTAACTAGCCCTATCTCTCGTTCTCCAATAAAACCCCGTACAAGATGGTATCATACTTGAAATTGAATATTCATGTGCGTGTATACGAAGTAGCAGCAGGGGAAGATATCAAACGACGCTGTTCACTGCTAATCGTGCGCTCGTCTGCCAAACTACCATCAATGATGCCTCCTCCTCCT